>NW_005843537.1:43434-61404 GCF_000455745.1 Alligator sinensis
GCCTTCCGCCCCGCCTGCCGCTCTAACAGCTTTTAAAGTGGCAGACGGATACCCTTAAAGACTGCTCTCAAAAATCCTCTAGAGGAATAAAGGTGGGACTCGAACCCACAATCAAACAAAGTCCTTTAAAGGAATAAGGTGGGACTCGAACCCACAATTAAACAGAAACAAGACCAAAGTCCTCTAAAGGACTAACCAGAAACCAAAACCCTGGAGCAACCAGGAACCAGAAATTAAACCAAAAACATACAGACCTGAGGTACTCACCGGCACCGTCCCTTTACCCAATTTAAGGATCCCGCCTTATTGGTCCCGAGGGGACCGTCCACCTCCCGAGACTAACCCAATAGGTGAACTCACCTGATGCGCACTGGGGTTTTAGGGGGTGGAGGTCTCCAAAGGCTCCAAGCTAGATGGGTCCCATCTGGGGTGCCAAATTGTCATGGGAGAAAACTCCCTGGTGTCCGTTGTCTAGCCACATAGAATCCAGACAAGATGGGTAAAGGCTTTTTACTACAGTTTATTTGCTCAGCAAATGACCATAGGCAACAAAGAGGCAAATGGCCCCGAACAAAGACTCCAGGACCTTTTTATACTTTTTCAAAAGATAAGGCAACAGTGATACATAGCACTTCCATATAAGGGTGAAAAGGCGGTAAAAACTTGACGCATGCGTGCTTTTACTTAGTCTGGTACCTTTCCATAAGCCATAGAATTATAATGCTGCGTTAACAAAATTCCCCAGCAACAAGCTATTTTCGAGTTGTCTGGTTATGCTTCCCAAAACTCTTTAGTTGACCTTTTATTCTAGCTGATTTTAAAACCTTTTTGCAGAAGCTAAGCAGTCGTTAACATGTTGCAGTAGCAAAGCAGCACAGTAACAGACTTTTCCTGAGTCGTGACCACTGTCTTGGAATAACAGACATTTCCTGAGTGCATGACCTCCGGTGTCTGAACAATGGTCTCGTGTCTGGTACATTTTCTAAATATATAAACTAGCTTGTTTCAGGGTAGAAATTTCTTTGCTCACCACACGCAGACCCCTGGCAGAAACCTCGTGTGCTCTTAAATGGAAGTTATTCTGGTGCTGGATGAGCAGTGGGCACTGGAAAGCTCTGGGAATTGCTAAGGGAAGTGAGGACAGGCTCCAGGGAACAGGCCCGCCGGGATACAGGTTTCCATTTAATGAAGCAGCTGAGAGGCATGAGTGTGGTGTTAGTGCTACTTCCTATGGTGCGGTTTGGTACGCTCACTGCGGCTCAGCACACTTGCCCCAAGAACTGCAGATGTGATGGCAAAATTGTGTACTGTGTGCGAAGTCTGTCCTGCAATGCTTTTGCTGGCCTCTTGCAGTTAACAGAGCTCCATCTAGAGCACAACCAGTTTTCTAAGCTCAACTTGGCCCACTTTCCACGCCTCTTCAACCTTCGATCCATTTATTTGTAGTGGAATACGATCCGGTCTGTTAGCCCAGGGTTAACGTGGACTTGGAGCTCCTTGCACAACTTGGATTTATCGGGGAACTACATGACGGGAATAGAGCCCGGAACGTTTCGACGCCTGCCCAACCTGCACAAGCTAAACCTGGATGCCAACAAACTCACCAGCATCTCTCAGGAGACCATCGATACATGGCTTTCACTAATATCAATCTCTCTGTCCGGAAATCTGTGGGAATGTACTCAAACCATTTGCCATCTGTTTACTTGGCTTAAGGATTTCAAGGGGAATAAAGAAAGCACTATGATATGTGTGGGCCCTAAGCACGTGCAGGGTGAGAAGGTGAACGATGCTGTGGAAACATATAATATCTGCACTGAAATCCAGGTGGCAGTTACTGAAAGATCAAACCAGGCACCTAAAATGCCCCAGAGGCCATTTTTTATTCCCAAACCTACCCTTTCTAAACTGGAAGGTAATCGGTCAGCCAACCTCTCTTATGCCAAGTCCTTCTCCGGACCTGCCGGCACCTGGAGTGGAACCGGAGTACGAGTGTGTTTCCTTTCACAAAGTCATTGCTGGGAGCATGGCCCTCTTTCTTTCAGTGGCTATGATTTTGTTGGTTATCTACGTGTCGTGGAAGTGCTACCCAGCCAGCGTGAAACAACTCCAGCAGCACTCTCTTATGAAGAGGCACAGAAAAAAGGCCAGAGAGTCTGAAAGGCAAATGTACTCCCCTTTACAGGAGTATTATGTGGACTACAAGCCAACCATGGATGTATCCGTTAATGGATCTGGACCCTGCACGTACACTATCTGTGGCTCCAGGGAATGTGAGGTATGAACCCCGATCCTCCTGAAACCATTTCAGCAGCTGGGAAGGAAAGGTAAATGTTTGAAGCTTTTGCAGTGTCTCTAATCACTAGAAAGATTAATGAGCCTTTGTGCTTTTGGGTGTGCTTATTTAATTAATGACAAGTCAGGGAAGTGGCGGTGGTTATTTTCAACAGTGCAGACTTGAAAGAGGTGCATCCAAGGATGAGATTAAGTTGGAATAAATAGCCGTGTTAAACACATCTAGAGCCTGAATTTCCTCTTGCCTGGACCCGTTTTACACCAGTTGCTTTACAGGCAGTGCTGGATTATGACATGCTGAGGCCCTAAACTATGTCCATCTTAAGAGGCCGCATATGATGCAAATAATTCAGTGTATGTATACTTTTGTCACATAAGGACAAAAGTGTCCATATTTAGAGAGTAATTTTCCCATATCTCATTTATCTCCTTTATTTACCAACTGCTTATTGTAAAACTTGACATTGAGTCTGTTTTCTTTTTCTTGTTTAAGGCCCCTCATATTGTGAGGCCCTAAAGTGTAGCTTAAGTAGTTTAAGCTTAAATTCGGGACTGTTTATGGGAGTCACTAACAATGTGCACTGGTGTAACTGGGAGGTGATTAAGGCACCTGCTGGTCTAGGGAACATGGAATAGAATGCTTGGGGGGGAAATCTGTATAGTAGGGTCCGTATTGCATCTGGTGGCTTCTCCAACCTATTTGACAGGGGGTTAAAAAAGATGATGCCATTTCTCTTTTCCATATTCAGTCTGCAGTTCAGGGATATAACTGAGCACAATGAGACGTAAGCGCTGGCTTAACTCACTTGAGTGCTCTGCTGAATCAGGACGGATGGGAGCTCTTGTTTATGGACTTGCCTGAACTTGAGTCCTAAAGTAGGACAAAAGTCAAAAGTAACATTTGCAAATGCCTGGTTTGGTGTGTTTTGCTGTGAAGTTTCAACTGAGAGACCAAGAGATGGCAGAAGGGGATGTAGCGCAGAGTTGCACCCTCTTACACGAGGTGGCGTTTTGGCTCTATAAGTGTAAGTAAAAAAACTGGCAGTCATCGGGGAGTGTGTGTGTGTGTGTGTGTGTTAAGCATATACACGTGTATATATGTTGAGCTGTAATTTTGTAATAATTAGGACATTAATAAATAAGAAAGGGTTGTACTTTAGATCCCTACGGCCCATTTATACATGTTAAGATGGATTTTTGTTACGCCATTTCAACAAACACTTCTTTGGACAACTGACTTTCTGCTTATGTGACATTAACACCACAGCAGCAGATGCACAAAGGAAGGTTAGACTTGGCTTTTCTTATCACTGTAAGCATCCTAATAGGAAACATGAATGACCTGTTGTGGCTCCTTCCCACCCCTGGAATTCTCAATGACTTTTGCAGGTTGGGTTTAAACCAGGTTAGGGCTTGGACAGTGTCTTTGACGTTCAGATATGCTGAAATGTAAGGTCAAGATTGTTTAAGTGTAACAACTGATTTTGAGTGACCAACTGGAGATCCTTTCCCAGGACCTGATCTTTTGAGCACTTTTCTGAAGATCTGGACCCTTTAAGATATATGAATTTGGGCACCCAAGATATATGAACTTGCGCACCAGTCACTTTTAGAACATGTTTTCTCTAATGAGCCTGATAAAAAATAGAAGTCTGTGCTTTGTGTTTAACTTGCTTAAAGCAATATCCCTGCTGAAATCAAGGGACCTTGCATATCCTCGCCATTGCCACCAGAAGTAGTGTGAATTAAGGTATGGTATCACTGTCAGCAGTGGTACAGAAAAAAACAACTCAGTGGAATTACTCTGGGTTTGCCTTGGTATCAGTGCAGCTGCCAAGACCTCCTTCTCTTGTCACTCCTGGTTTTGGTTTGGTTTGGTTTTTAAAACCAGTGTAGCTCCTTTAGCTTCAATGAGATTCCCTTTGATTTACACCAGCACAACTCAGAGGAGAATTGCATCTCTAAAGAATGAGTCAAAATCCAGTATCTGAGTGGAATGATCACTAAGAGACACAGAAGATGATATATGTCTAATGTTATCTGAGACTTGAAAATATCTCTAATGGGTATGTGATCATGGCAATTGAATAAAAAGGTATGTGTTTTACCATGGGGTAGTAAACAAGGGGGTTTATATTGCATTCTTTCTCCAGGCCTATATTGATCTTAATCTGAGACTTACGATAACGAGACTTCAGGCCATGGTGATGCTGCCATAAAGGTCATCTGCTGGGAAGACATAGTCTGAGTATGTGTTTACGATCGATTGCCTTGCAAAGAAAGATCACTCAAGTAAGGTTTTAAGACCATTTGTACAAGTGCAAGATGGCCTTTAACAGTAAATGTTCAAGTCTTTCTTGTGGATTTAGAAAGCTGGAGTAGCTGAATATTAGTGTGCTCACACATGATACAAGTTCAGATGTAAGTAGCAGAGAGCGCAATAAGGGGAATATAATATAAAGGTGTTTGATCCAAAATTGGCATTTAAATGGATTCTGATGCAATCTTAAGGAGGACAGGGCAATCCGTATTATTAGCTAAATTGCTAGCTGCAAGTCAGCGCAGTTCCATGACCTGCATTAGTATGTCTGTGTACCTGAGCTGAGATCTGGCCCTGTAATCCCTACAAATTACATGTGTAGGCACAAATTACATGTGTCACCTCCATCCTTGAAAAGATTATGAAGGATCATATTTGTGGGAGCCCAGCGGAAAAATCAATGGAGCAGGGAAAGCAGCATGGATTTGTAGCAGGTAGATGATGCCTGACCCATTTGGTTTCGTTTTCTGACGGGGTCACAAAATGCTTAGACGCAGGAGTAGAGGTGGATGTCATTTTCTTGAATTTTAGCAAGGCCTTCGATATGGTGTAATTGTCATAAATAAAGAGGCTGTAACATAGATTTTACATGGTCCAGTGGGTGGCAAATTGGCTTAGCGGTCACACCCAAAGTGATAGTAGACGGGTTGCTATCGACCTAGAAGGATGTGGGTAGTGGGGTCCCACAGGGTTTGGTCTTTGCACCTGTACTCTTCAGTGTCTTAATCAGTGACTTGGATGTGGGTGTGAAGTGTACTCTGTCCAAGTTTGCAGACAATACTAAATTGTGGGGTGAAGTGCACACTCTGGAGGGTAGGGAACGATTGCAGGCAGACCTGGACAGTTTGGATAAGTGGGCAGTACACAATAGGATGCAATACAACAAGGACAAATGCAGAGTGCTGCACCTAGGGCGTAAAAATATCCTGCAAATCTACTGGCTGGGAAGTGACCCTCTTGTCACAACCCAATTAAGTAGTGCCCATGTCACAAGCAAGTGATAGCATTCAAAGCAGTTTTATTTTACACTAGGTTAACTAAGGGTTAACTAACAAGATGATAGTAACAGTTTTTTTTTTTTGCTGCGCATGTCAAAAAGAAATTTATAACTGTGACACCAACATGAAATAGAACTTAGCCTTCTGTGCTGTACATAAATCATTATAATTGGTCAGAGAAAACAGGGAGTAACCCTGTGATAATACCCGAATGAAGACCGCTAGATAATTGGCGATTCTAATTTAATTTATGATGTGGCGAAAAGCAATTGGCTATTATACAAATAAAACCCCAATGCACTTCCGCAAAGACGAAGAAGAGGGGGAGAACAACTCCGTATATACCTGGAGACCTCTGAACGTACGTGTCAGAATAACTGACAATTTGATCACTTGTCAGTGCCCCCCACGTCTCGACCCAATCTCAGACGTAAAACAACGACCTGCCGGCCCGACCTTTTCTGCCCGACCACCGAACTCTTATGCAGACCAACCTACGAACCTTAAGCTGTAACTAACCAAGTATCTTTGACCTCCGTTATTCACCACCTTGACGGCGTGAGTAAATAATCTTGCTTTACAACCGATAAGCATCCGCCTAATTAATTCCACTCCTAGTGTCACAAGTAGCCGCCTGACGGGCTTCTAAGGTCCCGACCCCCCCGCTGCAGTGCCTGGCAGCAACACCTCTCAGCAGCACAGAAGTGGAAAGGGATCTCGGAGTTGCAGTGGATCTCAAGATGAACACAAGTCGTCAGTGTGAAGAAATCGCCAGCAAAGCTAACCCCACTTTATCATGCACCAGCAGATGCATGACAAATAGATCGAAGGAGGTGATACTTCTCCTCTATGCGGCATTGGTCAGACCACAGTAGGAGCACTGCGTCCAGTTTTGGGCACCGTACTTCAAGAAGGTTGTTGATAGACTCGAGAGGGTCCAAAGGAGGCCACTTGTATGGTGAGGGGCTTACAGGCCAAGTCCTATGAGGAGAGACTGAGGGACCTAGGCCTCTTCAGCCTCTGGAAGAGGTGGCTGAGAGGTGATTTTGTGGCCACCTACAAATTCATTAGTGGGGCAGCAAGGGATCAGAGATGCTCTGTTCACCAGGGCACCTCTTGGGATAACAAGGAACAGTGGTCACAAACTGACAGAGCAGATTTAGGCTGGACATCAGGAGAAACTTCTTCACGATAAGGGTGGCCAAAATTTGGAATGTGCTTCCAAGGGAGGTGGTGCTCTCCCCTGCCCTGGGGGTCTTTAAGACAAGGCTGGATAGGCATCTGGCTGAGGGTATCTGACCCAGCGCTCTTTCCTGCCCAGGCAGGGGGTCAGACTCGATGATCCTTTTGAGGTCCCTTCTGACCCCAGCATTTAGGACTCTATGAATTTCATCGGCGCATTGGAGAAGTGCAGATGTATGCATCTGTCCTGTAGTCTTAACTTTGGACAGGCGCTTGGATAGAATTCACCGGATTAGGCTCCTCGGGGGGATTCTTCTCTCTCCCACCGCTCTGAACCTAGAGTAACTTTGCAGACATCAGTGCAGCTATTCTAGGTTTGTACTAGGGGAAGAACCTTGTTTTTTTCTTTCAACAACTGAAGGGACCGACCGACTCCACATGATCGCCACAGGTCACAAGTTTGCAGACACATATGGTCAAGTTAATTTTATTTATTCAAACAGCCGCCTTCTCAGATCTCTCCATAAAACTCCCATCTCCCCAGTGTCTACCGAAGGCATGAGCATGGCTGCCGGCTGGTGTTTTGTCACCTCTATTTTTGGTGCTGAGGATTATTTCCCCTATTTCCCTCTGTTTCCTAGCGTGTTGTCTGCCAGTTGATATTTGATTTGTAAATTGTTGGGGGAAGGACCTGCTTTTCCATGACTGCTTGTACAGCACCTAGCGCAGTGCTGCATTGATGTCTCCAGCCCCTACTGTAATACAAGTATTAAGTAATAAGTAACTCAGGGCCATCTTTCAGCAGTTCTGACTGGCTCATTCATTGTTCCCATGCTCAGCTTTGACACAGAAGAAAGATTTAGAGGCAAAGTAAGGTCAGGGTCTCAAATAATTTTTTAAGGACACACTGAAGTTGCTCATGTTTTTATTGATTCCACTTTGTCTTTTTGTAAATCATTGCCTGTCTTCAAAAATCCTTCCTATTATTTTTTCAGAGAAACTATAGATCTGTTCCCTGTAAGACTATTTTGAAAAGGAAGTGTCGGTACTAGTGCCATTTATTAGTTAATTATTGAGCCCTGACAGCATGTATTGTTCTGTATAAGGCTCATGTTAGGACACCCTCTGGCCCAAAGATCTTGGAGTCGAATGTCCTAATTCCTCGTGTGCCCTTGGCTTCAGTGGAGCCACTGATGTGTACATGGTGAGGACTTGTCTTTACAGGATCCTGGAGCACAGAGAAAACAGGAAATGGAGAAGAGGGAATAACTTGGAGGGTTTAAAAACAAATGATCCTGTTAATTTTATTATGAATTTCCTTCCCTTAGCAAAGATGGCTGAGGAGAGAATAGTGGCTTGGTGAAATGGGACTGGAAGAGAGTGGCAAAGAAATGGGGGGTGCTTGGAGGGGAATGGGGTAAAGGAGGTGACCCTGCAGGCATGGTGCACTGGTGACCTTATTCCAGATGGGGCTGAAGATCATCTGATTTGCTAGATAATTAACATCTGTTGAAATTGTGAGAATAAGCACGATGCATTTTGGTGTCTTGTTCCTCTTTTACACTGTTGAGTCTCCCTGGCTTTCCTCTCCCCCCAGTTCTGCGTAGGCTTCCCTTTTGTCCTTTGAATGCATCAAAGCCAAGGGTAAAAAGGACGCAGCTTCACTTGTAGCTCTGTATCTGCATACAGGAACCAACTAAGGAGAAAACTAACACAGCTGCTCATCAGTAAAACATTTCTGAAGACAATGTTGTGATGAATGAGCGCTGGTTTGTGTGTATACTTTTAGGCACCATGTCAGGTAGATGACCTGAAGGTTAGACCAATGAGAGGTTTGCCTGACAAAGGACAGAGTAAATCTTGGAGGGTCCTTAATATTCGTTGCAGGTGTAGGCATTGTCACGAAAGAGTCTATGGAAGTAGCTGTAGTAAAATGTATGCAAAGGGTTACAGTGCCTAGCACCCTTAGGAAAGGTCAGACTTTCAGCTTAGCTCCCATTGAAATATCAGTTCATGGCAGAATTGCATGTTGGGTATGGAAAATCCAGCTGCAGTTTGCTGAGCCATTTGGAAAATCTTACTGCGCCTTTGGTTAGGTGCCTAAGTGGGACCTGAGCTCTTCTGCAAATCCAGCCAAAATTCCTAGGTGCTCCCGAGACCTTGTAAATTTAAGACTCCTTGCCTTCAGTTCTACACCTTTTGTTTCTTATTGTATAAACAGGAAGTTAAATATGAAGAGTTTGGGCATGAAATGTTGGTGGGTTTAACGGTAGAGCAGAGCTTGTGACGGCATAAATGTGGGTGGTGATGCTGGAGTGACATGGCAGACTCCTGCGTCCCTCTTCCTCCCCCAGGAAAACACCCTGTTTCTAGAGACATCACCTAGCAGATAGGCCCTTTTTCATTTGTGGTGCTCCTGGGAGCAGACCATTACCATTACTGGCACAGATGAGCACCCGGAGCGATGTGATTTTTCACAAAACTTAGTGAGGCAAGGAAGAGCCTTTATCCCCCTTTTACGGATATGGAACGGAGCTAGATGCCATGGCTGTGTGCTGAACCCAGGCTGGCAGCTAAGAAATGAAACCTATCCACTCTCTCTCATTTAGCGCATGCCCAAAGCTGGCCATGTGGGTTAGGCGGGTCCTTATTGCAGGTCCTTAGCCCTTTTTGACAGAGCCTCAAGACCTCTTTAAGACATCTGTGCTGCCTCTTGGCCAGGCACAGAGCAAGCAGAGCTTGGCATCAGTCCTGGCCTCAGCAGGCAAGCAGTATAGACATGGTTTGCGGGGCTAAGGGACTTGCCAGAGACCAGATAAGAAATGGGTGGCAGAGCAACCCACATTTAACAAACCATGTTAGTGCTGCAACCGCTGGCCCTCCTAATCATGCTGTGTTCATTAAGCTCTCATCATTATTTATCATTCAGAGGCTGATAATGAAATAAAGTGGAGCTGTCAAATTACACTAGCTCCTACCCTGCTTTTATTGAAAATGCCAGCAGTAGGCCATGAATAGTAATTGATATGTTTTCCTCCCTATCATCTCCTCTTTCCTTATTGTTCCTGATCATTTTATAAAGTGTTATTAAGTGATTAATAGATTTTAAAGATGATTATAAGGACATCAGCATGCAACTGTTATATACGGTTATATGCTAATTATAGGATTCTGTTAGCATCTCCAGCTATTAAACATTTGTTAAAGCATTGAATGACCTTTTATTACCTCTCTACAAACTATTTATAAGTGTGTCTTCAATAAAAGCTAGTCCCAAAGCAGCTGAACAAGCTCACAAAAGTATTATTTGCTAGATACAAGTAGCATGCTGATTTGGCCTGGGTTGAACCAGCTGCAAATTATGACTATAAACAGAATGCAAACCCAATTCTTGAAACTCAGGGCCTAAATTTCCACAAAAAAAAGAGTTTGTATTTGGGAACTGTCTGGTTGTGGATCCTCATCTTGGGACAAAATAAAGGCATCCCTGAATTTAAAAAAAATTATGAGCATTAGGCTAATTAGAAATTAGAAGTTGATTTTGAACACATCAGAACAGTTAGATCCTCTCAAGATACTATACCAAACTTTGACAAATGTAATTATACTAGTAGAGATTAAGGTTTATATCTTCTCTGCTACAGTCTCCCCATTTTATATGGTGTAATCTTAGACAAGTATAATGTATTCCAGTGTAGGAAGTGGAGTAGGCTATTCTGCCAAGAGTCATCTTTATACCCATTGAACTGGGCCTACACTATGGGCTGAGCCCATGTAGCTACTGAGCACATCCACACGAGATGTTTACTGTGCATTAGACCAATGAGCTGTGCAGTAAACATCGCACTTTTACATGCACCCCTGTTAGGCTGGAGTAAATGAATTTACTCTGCAGCAGGTAAATACAAGTACTATCCTGCTGTGGCATTTTTCACTCCACAGAATGAACGTGTAGATGCTGCTGTGGCTAGCTGGGGCATAAGGGCGCTTCACTGCCAGCTAGCCCTGCGCTGAAGCACCCTTGTACCCCAGTCAGCCTGTCCGCAGCCCATTGAGCCCTGCCAGCCAGGTCTGCTCCAACCTGGCTCAATGTGCTGCAGTCCTGGGTGCACATTCAAATTGTGCACCTGGAACATTGCATCTACATGTGCACATTAATACTCACATGTGGATGCGCCCAATTTGTTTAAAACAAATCACACCCTTAATACAAATAGTTACACTAATACAAAATGTGGGTACATCGGGTCCTAGTGACGAACAAAACTCTTGGCCTTGCTTTTTAAAATTAGGCATCTAAATCCATATATTTGCACAACCAGGTTTCAAGCCATCTGCAAAAGAAATAAAAGGCACATTGCATTCAATTAGCACTCAAAATCCTCAGTACCTGGGAGTATCAGCACAGTTTTTTGAGTGCCTTAAACTAGAGATACTTTATCAAACTTGAGCACATGCATCTCAACACACTGGTTCTGACTTACAGTTTCATAGTTTCTAGGGTTGGAAGGACCTGAACAGATCAGCAAGTCTGACTTGGTAACATATTATTTTGTTAAGCATTTATGTTACACTAGTGTTAGAGGCCCTACTGGTAGAAGGGTCCCATGGTTGTATATGCTGGACAAACATATTGAAAGACATTACCCTAAAGCCTTCACCATCTATGGAAGTAAAACTGATTCAAATAGGTTTGTCAAGCCCCACACAAGCCTAACAGGCCATTGGGTTGTTGTGATAAGGACCATTGGTTTCATCTGCTGAGGTCTAGCCTAACACCTTTCCTCCAGAAATATCATCCCACACCTTCCTTTGAAAATGAAGTAATCATTTCCAGGAATGAGCCACTGTTTTCATTAGATCCAAGTGCAAATTGCTGCATTTGATGCATAGGGATACAGAGCCTTCGGTTACAAATGTGTGAACTTTACTCTTTAGATGCCACTGAGCATTTGCAGTGCTTTCAGATCCCGGGAAAGAAAACAAGCTTTCCATCTGTGTATTTATGTTTACTGAGCCAATATTGATATAGCCCAGTCTCATTGGAAGTCAATGTCATGGTGACTTTTCCCTGCGCATCAGGCCATGGCTTTGTTTCCGTATGCAGCGATATTATTCACCTCTGCTCAGGTAGGCACTTATGTACTTGTTCTGTTGTCCTTGTGTTGGTTGCTAATTAGGTAGATGCAAGGTCTGCTTTGTTTGCTTTTAAAAGCATTGGCTTGGGACTATGCCATCATCATCTTTACATCAAGCAATGGCATGAATATCATAGAAAGAGCTTGCTTGCCACCCATCTTCCTTCCAATGAGTCAGTTCTGATTTTTCATTTCCACTTCTGCATCCTTTTGATGTCTTATCATCTGAAGCATTTCTTTTTTTCCCTCTCCCTTTTTGACCTCTCTTTCTGCCTACCTCTGAGCTTCGGCCAATTTCTTTAAGGAAGATCCTTGAATCTGCCAGCTTTCTTTGTAGGAAGGATCCTGTGAACAGGCTACTGCGCTGTTGCGCGCGCTCTCTCTCTCTCTCTCTCTCTCTAGATATATCTATATCTAGATATAGATATAGATATAGTTATGCTCCAGAAACCATTCAGGTATTCTTTTTTGGCTTTCATTTTATTTTAAGGAAGCTCGATATGATATTTTGCCATCTTATTTTACAAGGCTATAGGAAATCCTTTGCTCCCAAATTTAATATATCCTGAAAAGATTTATTGGGATTTCTATTCCATTCTTGCTTTGGCTATGGATAATGGTCATTTCTAGTTATAATATTTGAAGTTTGGGTCTAAAGGTCTCAGATCTGACTGAACCCTATTTTGGCAAAGTGCTGTGTATGAGTACTGAGAGGCATTCTGTGCCCTAAACAGTCTGCAATCTAAATAGGCAAGACAACCAAGGGTGGGGAGAAAGGAAATAATTCATAGAATTTAAAGCCAGAAGCAACCATTCAGTCATCCAGATTAAATTGTGTGTCCTAGGTCATTAAATTTCGCAGTTATCTCTATTCTGAACCGTATGTGCATTATGTATATATGAAGACACACACACAGTCTCAAATACTTTTAACTATAGCATGTCTTCTAGTCTAGACAGACATCCAGTCTTGATTGGAAGGCATCAAGAGATGATGAATCCATGACATTTCTTGGCAGCATGTTCCTCACTAGTTTTAAATCCTTTGTCTTATTTCTAATTTAGATTTGTTCAGCTCCAGCTTCTATTGATTTATTCTAATATGGTACACCTCTGACAGATTAAAGAGTCCCTTTAGGGTTGTTTCCCTTTTAAGGTATTTTTAAACTGGAATTAAGGTGTCCTTTAACTGCCTTTTCAATCAGGCGACTTTCAGGAGTTTCAGTATGGTGCCTTGGATGCATCTCTGCAAGGCAGCACCCTGCATGCAGCATTCACTCTTGACAACATGTCTGTATTGGCCTGGTGAATACTGGATATAGAGGTAAAATCACCTCTCTGTCCTATCTCGCCGCTTCATGCATCTGGGTATTACATGATGCTCGAGCATCTCTTATTTCGCTTCGTTTATGCAGAACCAAGGCATTGAGAGAGTTTAAATGATTTACCCCAGAAAGTCTGTGTCAAAGCCAAGGATTTATTTCCAGTCCCTTGAGTCCCAATCTGGCACTTTTGCCACAAGGCCATCATTCTTCAGCCAGGCTCTTTCCTGTTGAGCTAGTAAGTGAACAAAGATCTTGACCGTACAGTGTTTCACAGCTTCCTTACGTGTGTGCCAAATCCCAATGAAATCAAAAGGACTCCTGGCAGGTGAGGGAGTCCAACCATATAGATCATGTGGCAGGACTGGGTCTATGTATCTAGTTGCTGAAAACAGACTCTCTATTCGACAGAATGTACTAAAACAGGGGTGGGATATTATTTTGGGTGGAGGGCCGCTGACTGAGTTATAGATCATGTGGCAGGACTGGGTCTATGTATCTAGTTGCTGAAAACAGACTCTCTATTCGACAGAATGTACTAAAACAGGGGTGGGATATTATTTTGGGTGGAGGGCCGCTGACTGAGTTTTGGCAAGCCATCGAGGGCCGCATGGGTAGCCCTGCCCCATGACAGGTGCTCCACCCCCTGGTCACTATTTTGGGACCGGAAGTCCTGTCCCCTAATCCCCCCCCTAATCCCCAACCTTTGCCACCAGAAGTCCCTACCTTTGCCCCCCAGAAGTACTCCTTTCAGCAAGGGGGTTTGTCATCTCCAAACCAGAAAAGTACCAAATTATATTCTAAAAATCAAACATAGTACAACTTCCATTAATTTCATTTAAAAAAAAAAAAGTTTTTGTCCTGATTTACCTGTGTTTGTGTGGTGTACATAGACACGATGGTATAATAGCTTAAAATGAAATCTTACTCTTGTATATTGTGGGAGGGTGTGGGTGGGTGTGTAGAGTTGTGGGGGGTGGGGTTTGTGGGAGTAGAGCATGTGGGGATGTGTGGAGGTGTGGGTATGGCTGAGTATGGGGTTTGTGGGGGGCTCTGTGTATGTGAGGGGAAGGTGGCTGGGGAGGATTGTGGCTTGTGTGGAGGGGGAGGGTTTGCCCACAGCCCCCCGCAGCAGGCAGAGCTGTCGCCACTCCTGCTCCAAGCCTGGGCTTCATGCTCTTGGCCCCAGGGCACTGGCACAGGCACCGGCCCCGTGCTGCTGCTCGCACACACTTCTCCTGCCTTTGCACTGCTGCCCTTCTGCTGACACTTCTCCATCCATTCCCGCACCCCTCCCCCCATACTGCTTCGGCACCACATCCTAGCTGCTCCTGTAGTCCCAGCACTTCAGCTGGAACCACGTGGTGC
Source organism: Alligator sinensis (assembly GCF_000455745.1). Taxonomy (NCBI): domain Eukaryota; kingdom Metazoa; phylum Chordata; order Crocodylia; family Alligatoridae; genus Alligator; species Alligator sinensis. The sequence goes on from NW_005843537.1 coordinate 58,058, forward strand.
TGGGAGGGGAGGAGAGGGGAGCAGGGGAATGGCTGTGGAAGGCAGGAAGAAAGGGCAGCAAGTGGCTGCGTGGAGAAGAGCAACAGCTGGGTGGAAGTGGAGGGCCTGTGCTGGTGCACCAGGGTCAGTGCTGCTAGGGCCCAGGGTGTGGTGGCCGGGGCACGGGGCCCGGGTGGGCTGGCAGGGGTTTGATGGAGCCAGGCTGGGCTGTGCCAGCAGGGACGGGGGTGATCATCTTTGACAGGCAGCCAGGAGCAGATAAATATTACTTTTCTAAATGTTTCAAGCACCTTGGGGGCTGGATAGAATGGCTTGGCAGGCCAAATGTGGCCTGTGGGCCATATTTTGCCCACCCCTGTACTAAAACATCTGGATTCCCCAATTTTCCCTTTCTCACCTTCAAACCTTTTTCTTAGGGAAAACTTGCACACAATTTGATGTAAAACAGCTTTGTCTTAAGCTTTGTGGTTTCTCCTTTTCTGACCAGTGTTTTGAGTGTCACCTCCTCCATTGTACGGTGAGCCCCATGCAGCCAGGGCTTCTGCCAGACTTCACAGACAGCATAGGAAATTCAGACCCATTTACTTTCAGCTGAGCTCAGCATGCCATTCCGCCATTCCTGCTTGTTATTTTAGCAGCACCTTGCTTCCATCCCTGCCAGCAAGGAATTGAGTCAAATTTTTGAAACTCTGCAGTAACTCTGAGACTTCTCTGCAGACATCCAGTCCTCTATGAGTATCCCATTAACCGTGGAGATCACTGAAGGCTTAGGCCTCTTCTGGACTCCCTTTAATTCATAAGCACAAGTATGCCCTTCACTTGAGCTCTACTGCCCACTGCCTTTGGTATGAATCCAGGTTTCTCCTGGCATTGAACTGCCTGGCCATTCCTTCAAGTACCCATAGTGCAAGTGGTACCAAAGCACCCTCTTAATTAGTGCGCTATGGCAGAAAGGGGAACATGGTAATTAAGAAATTATTCTGATCCTCTGAAAATCATGGGGATATGTTGTTCTGGGCAGAAACACTCGTTTACCTTTTGTGAATTGCTATAAAATATTCCCAAGGCAAAGTTGTATTTTTTTAAACCACTTTAGATATCATATATAGCACGATCAACTCATCAGCTGATTCAGCAGCTGTTACAGAACAGAAAGCTAGCTGAGGGAGAACGAAAGACCCAGCACAGTGCTCGATTCTAGGAGCTGTCGACTATATCCTACAATTCACTGAGTCCCTTCTTAAAGTCAGCACGGCTAAACCATCTCAGAGCTTTGTGCGAGGCACGCAGCACCTTTCAAAATTGGGTCATAAATCAGTTAAGCACAATTAACTGGGGGGCTGGACTCGATGATCTTCCGAGGTCCCTTCCAGCCCTGATGTCTATGAAATCTATGAAATTTGCACCTATGAATTGGCTGACAGAGATAGCATGGGATCACATGGAAGGGGTGTATGGTAGAGGGAGGTACTCCAATTGTTGCGCATTGATGCAGTTTTGTGAGACAAGGGGACAGAAGTGATGGGTAATTAGCAGATCGTTTTTCCCTCTACTTTGTCAGTTTGAATCTTGTCATGGCGGATAGTGAGTGAAAGTTTCAGCACTGGCTGATTTTTTTCTGGGCTGCATAAAAGGAGTTTATTGCTGTTAGTTCATTTTTCATTTGACAGGTCTTCATATTTTTTCTGCTTGTACAGCACCTGACAAGGGTTCATTCACAAGGATTAGAGGCACAATGATACAACAAATGATATTAATAATAATGGTATAAATTGCAGACTACATCAACCATTAGGACTGAAATATTCCTGCATCTCAAGATTGAAATGCTCTGTGGAGGGGATAACATAGCTGTGGCACCTCTTTGGTGGCTACAGCAAGGACTCCAGGCTCCAGGGCTGTCAGTCTGGGAGGCATTCAGGAACATTAAATTCCCACACAAAAAATCCATCTGCTTTAGCAATACATATTCCAACAGCTTATTTAAATCTGTACTAAATGAAAAAAAGTAACTGAGCTTGCCCCAACCTTTGTATACCTTTACAATAATTAAAATGCGCAGTAGAATAATTGAAGACATATTTTGGCAAAAAATCTTGTCGGTCTAATAAAAGATCTCATCTCTACTATGAGTCTTGATTGCCAGTAGAATAAACAGGCTTCAGGATTGTACCCTTAAATAGTAGGATTGCAACAAGGAAGTGAATCAGTTCTTGTATCCTGAAATTTCTTGTCCCAGCCTTCACCTAGTCTCACAATTCCCTCCTCCCTAGAAATACAGAAGAAAAGATAAGCTTCTTCCAGCTTCTATAGTACCCAGAGTTGCCAGCGTGTCCAATTTTAAGTTAGTCTTATGCTGTTTGGTGTCTTTCTTAAACCTCTTTTCTTAGAGGCAGAGGATTACTTGAGAATCCTGCCGTTTATCTTTTCTTAAATACGTTTCTAGCATTTGTGGCATTGCGGAAAAGCTAAGAAATGTCAACACTGAAGTCTGAAAAAGGAGAAGACAAGAAGATAGGCCTCCAAATGTATTATTTTTTAAACTTTCATGTGTTTGGGGGCCTTGACCCATTTTGTATGCTTGTGACTGGCACTGCTGTAAGATTAACTGTTAGGGAGCTCTGTCTTCCCCCATTACTTGTCATTTAAAATGTATTTTGATTTAATCTATCTTGCTGGAGTGCCAATATCTGTAAGACCAAAATTAAGCCACCTCTGAGCACAGGAGCGAACCTCTTGCCTCCCTATTCTTTCCCGTTTCCTTGTGGCGAACACAAGTTACAAAATGTGGGTCTGGATCTTGATCCTGAACTACCACAAAATTAGCCTGCGCTAAAAGATCAGAGGTGTGTGGAGTCTAACTTTCAGAACGTGCTTCTGCTCCTTTCCTCAATATTTCCCGTTTCCTTATGACTGGTTAAGTAATGTGTTAACCAGATTATTAGAAAGCCTTGTGATACTCGGGTACCTTTCAGCTCCTTTGGTAGGAAGCACACAGGTTTGTAACAAAACTGATGCAGTTGGGATCTGCTGATAGGCACTACGTTTGGGGAACCAGGCGCCTTGGGTGGTATTCTCAGCTCCTCTGCTAACTGCTGTGGGACTGTTAGCAAATTCTTGCATTTGCTCTGCTTGAGTGTCTCCTCCTATCCTTTGCCTGTTCTGAGTGTAGACTTCTTGGGAAGGGACAAGGTGCTTTGTATGGGTTTTCACACAATGGGCCCTTAATCTTCATTGGGAGCTTTATGCTACTGTAATGTAAATCATCATAAACCTGCCCTTTTCACAACACCCTTCCCTATCTCTTGGTGCCATTTAGAAGCATAGACAACACATAACCATGTGAA
>NW_005843537.1:61528-66046 GCF_000455745.1 Alligator sinensis
CTGTTTTTATGGGCCTGAGCTGGCTTTTTTTTTTTATTATTGTATGATGGACTTTGGCCTTTCTTGTCAGTAATGGCCAATATATTTTAATTGAGCACATTTCAGGTTCCTCAATGCTTAAAAAGATTTAATAGGTATCAAAAAATAACACTTGGTGTTGATGTTGATTTTTAATGAACAACATAATATTCTCTGGGTGTTTTAGGATTTACAGTGCATATCTAGCAGGGGGGACCATCATAGATAAGTTAAATTTTCTGAATGTCTTAAGACTCTCTGGAAATAATGGACCGTCTCAAGACATTACTTGAACGCTGATTGTACATAATAAAATATTTTGAGATGTTTGGATGAAAAGTATTATATCTAGGTAAGCATGGGTTCATCAGATATCTTGGGAGGATATTTTATAATTGGACTTTGAGATAAACCAGATGAGTTGCCATGTGAATTTGGCTCAGATGCCATTGACATCTGGATAAACTTTGGACCGTCTCAAGACATTACTTGAACGCTGATTGTACATAATAAAATATTTTGAGATGTTTGGATGAAAAGTATTATATCTAGGTAAGCATGGGTTCATCAGATATCTTGGGAGGATATTTTATAATTGGACTTTGAGATAAACCAGATGAGTTGCCATGTGAATTTGGCTCAGATGCCATTGACATCTGGATAAACTTTCGAGAAAGTTTAGTGAGCCAGGGTATGAATAATCTGCATTCGCTTGAAACAGGGCCTGATCCCGAGAGTCCTCTGCTGAAGTTTGTAGGAGTGAGGTTTGCTCTTACGATAAAATTGGCCTTCCCAACAAGATGGGTAAAACTTCACATTGATGTTTCCTTGCTGTATATTTTTCAGTTATTAGGCAGCTTTGTGGGCTTTGTAAGAGTCCAGATGAGGTTTGGTTCTTGATGAAGGGCAGAATTGGAACTGGAGCTACCTATTTGTCTGTAGTTGCAGCTGCATATTTTTAATTACTGTTCCTGTTTAGAAAGGTTGCTGATGAGAAATCGACCAGCACTGTCAAAGGCAGGGCACCTACTTACCCAAGGGATCTCTCTCTGTGTGACACTGCCTCTGGGAGGGCCTGGGCCCACCTCTAAGAAATAAAACCTACCCAGCTAGGCCCACAATTAAGCAATGGAAACAGCTTTAGCCTGAGCCCTCTATATGATCTAATTTTCAGGCTTGAGTATGGTATTTTAGGCAAAGGCAAGAGAAGGGGCAGGGGGTGATGGGACATTCTTTGTCAGGACTATGGGCACCCCCTCCCAGGTCTACAGTGGCCTGAGCTAGGGGGCCTGAGCTGGGCTGGTGGGTGGGGAGCATGGTTTGCATTCTCTTTTCTGCCAGTTGGTGGAATGAGGTGGCTCTTGCAGCTAAAAGCCACAGCCAACCAGAGCAACCCATGCGCTGGGACTGCAGCAGAACCACCAGACTGTGAGGTGCACAGCAGGCCCTGCCCTCCCCAGGTTTCCCTTTGTACCGGGGCCACAGCGCTGCCTACATGGCAAGGGACTAAGGGGCAGGGAGAGAAGCTGTGTGTCCTAGCCAGCCCATGTGGTGCAGTGCAATACGGTGCCTTGGGCATTTCCCAGGGGCAGCCTGGTGTTGGCTGCTGAGCCTGTGTTTTTTCACCACCCCTGAGATTGCCTGGCCATGGCAAGCGTGCACTGGAGACCTCCAGTGTCCTCCCCACAGCCTCTTAGTGCAGCAGAGCAGCAGCCTGCATGGCTGGGAGTTGCTGTGTCTCCCAGTGCCTGGCTCTTGCTTAGCTACTGTGCCGGGACAGGGAGCCCTTGGCTCATGGCCATAAGGAGGTCCTTGCATAAACCAGGGGGTTAAGTGAGGTCCTTCCATAGTGCTGTGCATTCCTCCAGGACTCCAAAGCAGTCCTCCCGGAGCCAGAACCAGGTCTGCAATCAGGGGGAGCTAATTAGTGCTTAAGCGGGCAAGAACAGGAGCAAGCTTCATTGAGGGGGACAGTGAGCTCTTCCCAGAGTCTGAACCAGGTCCTGCATGTGAACTGGCATGCCCACAGAGGCCGTGAAAGGGGCAACCTTCACTGTGGGTCCAGCAAGCTCCTCCCAGAGCCCAGAAGAGGCCCTGCTTGCAACCCCAGGGTCCAATTTGTGCCTGGGCAGGTGTGGGTGGAAGCAACTTTGATTGAGGGGGGCAGCGAGCTCCTTCCAGGGCCTGAATGAGGTTCTGCCTGTAGCCTGGGCTCCAGTTAGTGCCTAAGCAAGTGGAGACAGGAGCCACCTTGGTGGAGGGGCCAATGAGCTCATCCCAGCTCTTCAGCGAGGCCCTGTTTGCAGCCAGGGGATAAATCAGGTCCTCCCAGAGCCAGAAGGGTCTGCAGTTCAACAGGCGTCACAGGGTGTCGTTCTGGAGAGCGAGTGAGATCCTGGATTCCTGCAGGAGTCAGATGGCCTGAGAATTGGGATTGGTGCAGGCCACAGTGGCTGGGCCAACACCACAGGGGAAAGGGAGCGAGGGGTGGGAGTGAGGTTCATTTAGGTGGTAGAGTAGGCCACACCATGGCTAGAGCAAAGGTCTGCCTTGGACCAGGAGCTAGAGGCGATCATGCTGCTGGTTGGTTTGCCTTCAGCCAGTGGCCACGTGAGATTGTGATCAAACACATGGCGGGGGCAGCAGGCAAGGAGGATCCAAGGAGCTTCGAAACAGACCCAGGGCAGTGAACACGAGTCACTCGGGGTTCCAGGAGGTCTCCTCACAGCAGGGTGAGGGGGGTGGGGGGAGCACTCTGGTTCCTGGCCCATCCCTTGCCCAGCGGCTATGTGCTTTCTGATGGCAGAAGTGTGTTATGGCTGTGGGTGTCCTCCCAGGCGTTGTGTCACAACCATTCTGTGAGGAGGGTGCCGGGTGGGTGGAGAATCAAACCCATAGCCCCTGCCTGAAAGGATGGGTCTTGGCTGCCAGGCCACAAGGCTGGCAGGGGTCTGCAGTATTGCCAGGGCTTCTCTTGTCGTGGGGCTAGTGTGTGTCCTCGTGGGAAGAGGGAAGTGGGCCAGGAGAGAAACTTGGCGTGGGCAGTGTCCCATGGTGTGTGGTGCAGCAGGCCCTTGCTGCTGCTGTGCCCAGGTTGTGGGGTCTGGTGCTAAGCTCGGTGGCTCGGCTCATGAGCCCTATGAGCTGGCAGCTCGGACATGGTCTTGAGCAGACGTGTGGGGCAGCTCCTGCCTCTTTGGCTGGAGGGGGCCTGGTAACTTGGGTCCAAGGGGCATGCCCAAAGGGGAAGCTCACAACCCTCATTAGTAGTCTGTTTGTGGGTTTGAGTCCCCAACCAGCTGGAGCTCTCCGTCTCCTACCCAGGTAAGCTCTGGCCCCCGGGCCGCGGCCAGCAGCTGGGGTGTTGGGGTGACTGTGTTTGGGTGTGAAGAGTGCTAGGCGGGCCCCGTGGCCTCTCTTGACCTCCAAACCCCCGGGCAAAGAGCAGGGTTGCGGTTTTTTGGCATTTTCCAGCCACTGAACAAACAAAGCACTAAAAAGATCCAGCCGGGTGCCAGGTGGTTCAGGACTTGTAAGTGGGCCACTCCAGCTGTTAACAGCAGTCACCCCTGGGCACCGGCTGCTAGGCAAGCACCAGGGGGGAGAAGGACCTCGCATAGTGAGGGCGGCTAGAGGACTCCAGTTTGCAGGATCCACAGCCCCTGCAACCAGGGGAAGTGCCTGAAACAGCAGGCTAGAAGGTGAGACCTGACTGCATCCTCCGTCATGCCTCTGGACCCGTCTTGCTGAAGACTTGCAGGGGAACAGGCATGGGGGCTGTAAAATGCTACTGCCAGCCAGCCCCTGGACACCTAGACCTGTCCTTGCAACGCGTGGCTGTAGCCAGTGGATGCAGTCTGGGCCACATAGATCCAGCCATCAGGAGCTTGGGCCCTCAGCTTTTGCCACTAGAGAAAACCACAACCAGGTCACAGTAAGACTTGACAGTAGTATCCTCTGGTGCTCCTCTTGAGCCCTTCGAGGAAAAGGGCACGAGCCCTGTGCTCCCGGGGCCTTCCAAGAGCCCATCTGCACTCGTGGCTTTCCTCTGTGGACTTAGACGCTAGAGACTCAAACTCATTGCTGACCCCTGAGACCCCAGGACCCACGAGTTTCAGCAGTTGTGCTCAACACCATCCACTCCGCGCTCACTGACATGCTGAGTTTTGTTCCCTCCCTTCAACCTTGCTGCTGAACAGCCCCATGCCCCCACAACCCTCGTCTCCAAGGACCTTTCCTGTTGCAAGTAACTCATCTTGGAGTCCAGCTGCTTGTTGTGTTTGTGTGTTTTTGTCCCAGGCTGCATGCTCAGAGTTGCCCTTCGCAGAAGTCTGTCTTCAGATAGGTTTGAACCCCACTGCGTTGACATCCGCAGTAGAGAAAGTCAGTGTGAAGACACGCAGGTTTCTTTAGTGCCAAAGGCAGGTGGGCTGACCATCTTTTCTGACCTCTCCTTTTTTACAGTGTTTCTGGGGATTTTGAATACGTCTTTCCTGAGGA
>NW_005843537.1:66077-68650 GCF_000455745.1 Alligator sinensis
TACATGCTCTTAAGCTTCCCTGAGGGCTGAAAAGGCTGTCTGTTGTCTGGAGAGTACTGAAACACAATGCTGTCTTTGTAAAAATGTCTCACCTGAAATGCTGAACCATCTTGTATTAATTTTCTCCTTACTTGGCCTCTGCTGTACAGAGCAGCTGTACAACATGACTGAAGCAGGCGCAAAAAGGGTTACTAATTTTCTATCACTGTCTCCCGTGTGTTTGGTTTTTTTTTCTTTCTGTGTCTCCTGCTTGCCACTGGAGGCATGTGTTCAAAGGTGATGATGGAGCCGCAAGTCCAGACATCCATTTTAAAGGTCAGGCTCCTAGATGCAATCCTGGTCCTTGCAAGTCTAAGGGCATTGTAATAACACATAACATTTCTATGTTGATTCACAACAAAGGGATTCAAAGCCCTTCAGGAACTTTAACTGAACTGCTCATGACTGTTGCCTAGTGAGTACAGTCATGGACACACTGAGATACATAAGGTAGCCCTAATATAGCTACTGTATTTACAGTGGGACAGAGGGAAAGGATGATCAGGTTCACAGGTAGAGGCACTACAGAAGCCAAAAGTCACACTTGGGTGTATTGACTTGCCATCTCCAGGAAGCCCATGTCCCTGGGCCAGGACAAGAACTCCATCCTGACTACAAACCCTGAGCTCTCTCTACTAGATCACGCTCCCATCCAAATTTCGGCAGGCCAGCAACAACCACTCTTTTTAAACACACAAGTCCCATTTCTAGTGACTTCCTTTATCCTTAAGACGCCTCACTCCCTTCCGTTTTATTTTCTTCTGCCGCTCGCCATTTCTGAGTCTTTCCAGTGAAGCTGGTGATTATCTAAACCCTCTCACCAGTCTGAGTTGTGCACCTGAACCTTGCGGTAATGGTGCCCTGCAGTGTCCTGTCAGCCAGGGCATGCAACTCCTGGTAGTGCTGATGGAAGCGATGCGCGCATGGCGGGACGAGAACCTGTCCTGTGTCGTACTGGTTCGACGTTCTTGCCCTGTTATTTGGCTTCCTCATGCACTGGTTTCATTTCTAGAAGCAAATGGAGGAAATTAGACTCTTGCAGTGTCTCGGGGCATGTAGACTGAGAGCAGCTCCTTCCTGCACCCTGAAATGAGGAGGTTGTGATTTGCAACTGTAGACGCGTCTTTATGCTCTCCCTTTCCCAGGGGCAATTGGTTGTAGAGAACAGCTTCTCCCAGAACAAAATAAAATAAAATGAAGCCTTTTTGGCTGAAAGTTGACAACAGGTAAAAGGAGGGCGAATTCAAGTGTGATTTTATGGCCAAGCTCCGAGACAAGAACCTGACTGTAATCAACAGACTCAATGAAGCGGTGGTCACACAAAGCTCCCCGTGCATTCCCCCACAGCGATCCCTCTCCTGTCTGCCCTGATGGAGATGCTTCCCGGTCATGAGGAAACAATGCCACTTTCAGGGCTTGATTTCTGATGAGAAGGTCTGCAAAAATGTGCTGCTTTGCATTACATGCAATAGAATTATAGCAGGTAAAAGGGAGGAAGGAGGACCCAGGAAACTATAGGCCGGTGAGTCTTACCTCGGTCCTGGGTAAGCTTTTTGAGAGAGTTATCCTGGCGCATGTCCGTGAGGGGCCAGCAGGGGAGATTATGCTTAGGGGCAACCAACATGGGTTCATTCGAGGTAGGTCCTGTCAGACCAACCTGGTGGCCTTCTATGACCAGGTCACAAAATCCTTGGACACAGGTGTCACAGTGGACATAGTCTCTCTGGGCTTCAGGAAGGCCTTTGACACTGTCTCTCACTCCATTCTCAAAAAAACACTAGGGGACTGTGGTGTCCATGCCTAGTGTCAGATGGGTCACTAATTAGCTGGAGGGCCGCACCCAGAGAGTGGTGGTAGACGGGTCTTTTTCGACCTGGAGGGATGTGGGCAGTGGGCTCCCCCAGGGCTTGGTCCTCAGACCTGCACTATTCAATCTCTTCATCAGCGACTTGGACGAGGGGGTGAAAAGCACCTTGTTCACATTTGCAGAGGACACTAAGATGTGGGGGGAAGTGGACATGCTAGAAGGGAGGAATAGGCTGCAATCAGACCTAGACAGGTTACAGGAGTGGGCAGAGGAGAATGGGATGGGTTTCAACATGGACAAGTGCAAGGTCCTGCACCTGGGGAGGAAGAACCAGCAGCATACCTACAGGCTGGGGAACTCCCTTCTCGTCAGCGCAGAGACAGAAAAGGATCTTGGAGTCATTATTGATGTCAAAATGAACATGGGCTGATGGTGTGGGGACGCGGTCAGGAAGACCAACTGTACCTTGTCATGCATCCACAGATACATCTCAAGTAGGTCCAAGGAGGTGATCCTCCCCCTCTATGCAACACTGGTGAGGCCGCAGTTGGAGTACTGTGTCCAGTTCTGGGCGCTGCACTTCAGGAGGGATGTGGACAGCATTGAGAGGGTCCAGAGGAGGGCCATCTGCATGATCAGGGGGCAACAGGTCAGGCCCTACAAGGAGAGGCTACGGGACCTGAACCTGTTCAGCCTCCACAAGAGAAGGCTGAGGGGGGGTCTAGTG
>NW_005843537.1:68785-76861 GCF_000455745.1 Alligator sinensis
TCCTGCCATGGCAGGGGTCGGAAGTGATGATCTGGTCAGGTCCCTTCTGACCCTACCCTACCAACTAGGTAGGGAGTTAAGATGTGGACACCTTTCAACTGACCTTGGATGGAGATGCATTCAACTCCTTGCACAAAGCTCCGTTATCTTCATGCTTTGGGATGTCCAACTCAAGCCCCCGCCCCCCCCTCCCTTTTTTTTTTGGTTGAGATCTTTAGCCTGGTCTCTCTCAAATCAGGCCTGTGAAATGTCTGAAGGACCCAAGCCTCCATCCCCCATTTTAAGCAATACCCCATAATTGTGGGCATTGCAATGAGGTTTGCTGACTGCTGGCCTGGGACAGAATGTGAAGCTGGGATACCGAGTAGGGCGAAGGACTTTGTGAACAGTTTCTGGTTTCAGTGCTAGCTCTTTATTGGGTTAAAAAAAAAAAAAGAAAAAAAAGGCTTTAACTATATTAGTGCCTCTTGTGGAGGAAGTTATGTGGGCATTTACATACTCAGAAATGGGCTGAGACCCACTCTTTGATCGCACATAAACCACAGAGTAACCCCACAGGTGTGAGCACTTGGTGAGCTAGTTAGGCTTAGTCACATAGAAGGAAAAGCTTCCCCTGTTTTCTGCCCCCACATGTTAGGCTACACACCAGCCTTTTTCTGAATCACTGGGCAAAAAGCTCGCACATAAACCACAGAGTAACCCCACAGGTGTGAGCACTTGGTGAGCTAGTTAGGCTTAGTCACATAGAAGGAAAAGCTTCCCCTGTTTTCTGCCCCCACATGTTAGGCTACACACCAGCCTTTTTCTGAATCACTGGGCAAAAAGCTCATTGTGTTCTCTGACTGTTACCAAGCGCTAAGTGGTACTTGCTGTAGCAGGCACCCACCCCTGTTACTGAGACTGGGGCTGGGCAGTAGGTCCTCAGCTTCCAAAAACTGCAAAGGAAATAGGCTATATGGTGCAGAGTCCCAGGCAGCTCGTTAGGTAATGGCTGCTGCTGCTGGTAATGGGAAACACCTGTAACCAGCTAAGAGCCTCAGTGGTCATGTGACTGGAAGGGGGCAGAGCCTAGGGCTATATAAGCCTGAGCCCAGCAGCCTGGAGTGTGTTTGTTGCCTTGGCTAGTAAGAGAGTGTTTGTGTGAGTATGCTGTAGACTAAGGAAAGTACAGAAAAATAAAGTTTTCTGAGGGGTGGGTTGTGTGTTAGCTGATAGTGGTGGAGGGGTTTGTGGATTTTGGTATCAGGTGCATGGGTCTTTTGTTAGCTGTGAGGCATAGGGTGGCTTAGTAGGTAAAGTGGATGCTGCTAACTCAATCTAGTAGAGAGGTTCTGTGCTCCTTATAGTGACTGTAGGGATGATAGAGTCCCAAAGGGTATGTAGGGAGGATGGTGACCCACTGGGAGTGAGAGGTAGTCTTCACCCACACTCTAGTTTTATGGGAAGGCCAGTCCAAGCCAGGCATGCTCTAGAGGGCAAAGTCTGAGCCAGTGTGTGCTGCAGAAAGGCTTGGAGGACTGAGCCTGAGACTTAGGTAGAGGGAATATGATGGCTCCTGCAGGCCTGTAAAAGAGACTCTTGAGTGCCAGGATGATGTTGAAGACCCCTGACTACCACTAACTACCTAGGACTGGAGAGGGAGTCCTGGATCAGCAATGCTAGCTGTGGGGGGGCTAGGAAGAGAGGATAGGCAAGGGCTGAGGGAACAGGTTGGTAGAGGCCAGCGGAGCTTCAGAGAGAATTGGTCCAGAGAGACCGGCTGACAGTGAACAGGGGTGGGGACAGCACCCAAAGTGTTACTGGGCCACCTCCCCAAGTTAGAGAAACAGCCCACTTGAAAGGTGATGGGGTGGTAAGAGGAGATAGGAAAGTAGCTAAGAGGCTGGATGAGGTGGCAGGTAGGCTGGTGACCAGGGGCATAGGGTTTGGCATTGTAATGTCTCCCCTGCTACACCTATACCGCATCTTCAGACCAAAATGTTACATGGGTTGAGTCCTGCACATGCAGCTTTAAGAAATAAATGGTTTGTCTCTTCATGTGCAGGCTGCTGCACTGGTTGGAAGAGTTGTAAATACTCTTCTGCAGAAACCATCAGTTCCTAGGTATTTCTCTTGCCCACCACAAACACTAAGCAGGTCTCATGAAAAGCCCACATTTAATACGAGTCAAAGACTTGTTTCACTCCATTTGCAAAGCCTTCATCTGTTGCTGTGGCAGCAGCATTATCCAATGTTCCTATTAAATACTGTACGTATTTATTGTGCGTAGTGGATGAACAGGTTGCCATCTTGATGATCACTGCATGGGGGGAAAAAAACACCTGCTACTTCCCTTATTGTCATCATTTTTGCCTGACAGAAGCCATGTGCTCAGGTTCCAGAATGTGACCTGGGATCTGAGCAGAGGCTCTGCTTCAGTTAGAAGTCAGTGCTTTAATGTGATGTCCAGTGTGAAAATATAAGGACTGGGTGTCTCCCGCATGGAGATCCAGAAAGGGGCTTGGCACTGGGAAGCTGGTTCAAGCTGCCCCAGAGGTCTCCTCACTTAAAGGAGCATTGGGGTTGCTCCAACTGATGAGAGCAAGCCATGCACCCTAAGCCTGGTCCATGCTGCCTGAAGATCTGTGCATCCCAAGCAGCCATTAAAGCGAGGTGGCACCTAAACACCTTTATCAAATGGCTTGAAATTGCTTGAGATTTTCAAAATGCGCTGGATGCAGTTGAGGGACCTGCTGGTACGTTCCTCCCGGCTCTTTAATTTATGACGTGGAGGATAGCTTGCATAGAAATGCCCTGCGACAAGCAGAGGGTTGGACTAGATGACCTCTGCAGGTGTTTTCCAGCCCAACATCTCTCCAAAGACTTATATGCAGGTTTTTCAAAGCACTTCAACACCCACAATACTGCTGCCTCAAGGTCCTCTGCCCCTTAGTGAAGGATTTAAATGCAAACAGCCTCTTGAAAAGGGCACTTGGATCCCTGAAGCTGGAGACTGCATCACATGCTTAAGGACCTGTGGAAATGTAGCCTTGTGTCCCTTTGACTTGCATGGGGTGGGGAACGCTGTGGATCATTGGAACGGATCCTAGTGGAGATAGGAGTTTAATTCCGTTCGAGTTGAAATAAAGAATGTAGGGCTTCTCCTGTCCCCTTCCCCCCCCCCCCCCCCCGCAAAACATAGCCAATTACATTTCTCTTGACAGGTGCCCAAAATGTGATCTTCTTTTCCAGTAAAAAAGATATGCCCTAAAATGCACGTACAGCAAGTGAAAAGAAATATTGTGCCCACAGAGCAGCAGCAAGGTTTAAAAGGATGATTCTCTTCTCCAGTAGTTTTCAATAGAAGAAACAATTTGAGTTACTGATTGAAAGATCAAATCTGCCCATAGTGGAACTATTGGGGTGTGTGATTTCCACACTGCCCCTTTCCCCCCCCACCCCGTGCAAATCACTGGAATAGACTGTCCGGTCAAACAATGTAGTGGGAGGTCTGAATTTGTAGTGGCAGGCGCTATTATGGTCTGGAGAGAGAGCCTCTGATCTCTCCAGACAAGACTCAGGGGGAAAAGAAAGAACAGGACTCAGGTTTACCTGCTGAGCATTCAACTGAGAGGAATGTCAAAGGATGACATCATGGAGGAATGTGGACCAGGAAATATCCTGCTGTAACGCACAGAAAGCTTATTGGTCTCTTCTATATTATAAGTCATGTGTGACTGCATAATTTAGGATCGGTACACGTGACTAATCACTTGTTATAGACGTTTATATCATCCTGTGAGCCTGTAGGCTGCTTATAAGCAGGGCATAAAACCTCTGAGCACATTAATATGCTTATAACCTCCTCTAGAAGTTTGTTGTTTAGCTTCGTATAACAAATGCCTGTTAGTACGTCTCTTATTCTCCAGTTAACCACATGTAGAACTTTATTATGAAGTGCGGCCGGGATAGCTCATAGTTGCAGTGCCATCTTCCTGGTACCAACCGTCAGGTCTGCTGGCTCTCAGCTGTTTCATAATAGGACCACAGGGTGCTCTACTTGCCTTCTAGTCATGATCTCCCTTCCACTTCTGTACTTGGGAAGGCACTGGTGTCAATGTTTCCACATTGATTTGCAAGCTCTGCTTGGAAACTGTCTTGTCAAGAAGGTTTACAGACTAGAAGCAACTGAATATGTGGATTGTGGGGTTTAAGCTATATGGGAATGGTTCCCCTAAAATATGGAATAGACATCACCACTGTGTATGTAAAACACTGGTTGTTAGGTTTAGGCGGGTCAGCTCGGACCCGTTTTTGGGAGAATGTGGATCTGTTGCGGGTGTCAAGTATGCATCTGGGGTCTTTAGATCAAGAAACAGCTGTTTGTGCATTGAGGACCCGGTGGTTAGAAGTATTTAGGTTCCTAATGCCCCCTGAAATCAGAATAGCTTATAGCCATTTAAATTGAATGCGTTTGAGAAGATGCAATAGCTTTAAGGGCCAGGGTCTGAGAGCCTCTCTATGGTTATGCAGATCAAGTCATAGGATCGTGATACGTGAAGAAAGGTGGTGGCACGAGGGCTGCAAAGAGGAAGAGCGAGTGACAAAAGGCTGACAAGACAAGGGAATGAGGCGAATCGGATAAGCCAAGAGTTGGAGTAAAGGACGGAAAATTGGATAGCTGCCCTGAAGAGAAAAGATGGAAAACGGAAAAATGGGAATAAAAGGTGCATGGAGATGCAGACGGGAAAGGGGGAGCAGGAAGAAAACTGGTGATGTGGAGGAGTCAAGGGAGGTCACTTACTGGTATGTGCTGTGACATTTGCTTTTGGCCCACGTGCACACCCATATGTGCACGTACACACACACACCACAAACAGTTTTTTCTTGGTTGGATGTTTTCACTTTTTGAGCGCTGGCCGTTCAGTCCTCCTTTTCCTTGGGAAAACTGACAGGTACAAAGCTAGCAGTTCTCTGTGTGATGCCACGTGGTCTCTGGTTTCTGTCAGTCCCCACTGGGAACTCCCTCTGCTCGTGCAGTCACGACTCTGCAGCATGTTTTGCTTTGTGTGCTGTGCTAGCTGTTACCAGATTTGCCCATCACTTTGGGGCGTGCTCATTTATGAGGGATGCATTTCTAGGGTCTTTGTAATTCTGTCCGTGTGCTGCTTGTGTTACTTGTGTTTCTGTACGGAGCTGTATCTCTTCCTTCTGCCAGTCCTCACCCCCAATGGAGCTATCTTGCAGGACTCGGTTTCAATGGGGCTGGGTTCCTCCAGTCACCAAATCAGTCATACACCCACAAACACACACAGATTAACGTGACACGCCTGACCCGGCCAGGTTGATCAGCATGGACAGGCTGACACCCTCATATGCCAAGAATCAGTTCATCAGAGCAACAATGAACTGCAGTCAGACACAAGCACACAGGTGAACAGAATACTTCTGCATCCAGCTGGGTGTCCAGCTGACACCCTCGTGGGCCAGCATTCAGTTCATTAGGGCATGTTGGAGTCAAACTGGGTAAGTCAGCCTGTTCAAGCTGATCCCCTTATGTGTCTCAAACTCAGCATGTCCTAATGCTTAGCCTCTTGATGAGCAGACCCCACGGTAGGTTTGAGCTTCACAGAAACCTTTAGCTTAAGTAAAAGAAGCGTTGCTGCAGAGCACATGGGGAAGGAGAAGTAGAGAAGGAAAAATACACCTGGTTACCACCAGTTTGACTATAGTAGTTATTTATTGCTAAGTATATGAAATGTATAATGGTACTAGTAGTAATAGACGTGCAAGGAAAAACAAACAAAACAATTACAATATTACCCTGGTTTAATTGAGAATGTGGGGAAACTTAGCTCAGGCTTAACTGATACAATTTTAGTTCAGAAAGCTATGCCAGGGGTTATCTGGTTTGAACATCTCAAGGAACTGAATAACAACCAGGAAAAACATTAAGTTTTAAACAGTAAGCAGACACCTAAGAGCCAGCTTGAAATTATTGTGAATATACTGGAAGGGATCTTCTCAGATGGCCTAGCTATGCTTGCACTGTGAAGTCAGCATCAGTGTTTTGTACTTTACCTGTTATAACTAAGCCTCAGATTAGCATGCCTCTCAGATTTTACTGTAGTCTTTTAACCGACTTAAGGGGTTTACTTGGAGCGTTCGTAAAATTTGTTCAGAGGACTTCCACCAGTCCTCCCAGGAAAAGTATGACAACACTTGTGGTCAGGGCTCTAACAGGCTGGACGCTGCGATGAACCCATTGCCATTGTTCAAATGTTGCCCATACCCCCTCTTACTCAGTCTCTTGCCTCAGCATTCCCTAACCTGGCAACCGAGTTTCAGTCAATTGAGTTTAACTAGGCCTCCCATAGTGGCACCCGGGAATGTATGGCCTGAGATGCCTGTTAAACTTTACTTCTGCTTAGTTCTGGGTAGATGAGGTGTGTGTGTGGTGGGGGAAAGGTCCTTTGTAAATCCAGATTAGAATTGGTCTGATAAATGCTGAGCTGGGTGTGTGTAAATGTGGGTTGATTTTCATTTGGAGCACAGCTTCCCCATCATGCAGTGCTCCCCTGCTTCTCTGATCCCAGAATTCTCTACGGTCTTTGCTTCAGGCTTTCTGTTCTCCATCTCCCATGTAAATGAATTGTCATTTGGTTCCATCTCGCATACAAATGAGACCTAGGGCAGTTGCACCCTTGTCTGGAGGGCTTTAGGTGCATCTTCCACTGCATCTTTGTTGTCTTTCGTAATCAGTTCTTATTCAGGTAGAGGAGGGGATGGGGGGAGGAAATCTTTGTGAGTCAGCCAGGCTGTGCCCTGTGCTAGGGTTCCCCTAAGAACATGGAGCTGAGAGGTAACATAACTTAGTCTCTTAAAGGGTCCGGCCCTGCTGTGTATTGAATGTCAGCATTGAGGTGCTCCATTCAGTGCTCCCCAGAGAACATCTTTGAGATGTTCTCAGCACCACGGAGGTTTGGACCTGTAGTGAGAGCCTGTGTTTTCCTTCTCATCATTCTCAGCTCCCAGCAGCAGCTGCTGATACGATGTGGTGAAAAAGGGATTGAGGGAGCTAGGAAGTGGCTCCTCTCTGGCATGGGAAGGCCAGAGGATCTGTGGAACATGAAGTGGCAGTTGAATTGATTGCAGGTGTGACCTCTATTTCACCCAACTAGATGAACCTTGTTCACTGCTGCAAGTCTAGGTCAGGCTCGTTTCACACTGTGCCAAGGTGCTCGGTCGGCTTTGTGAATCTGGACAAAGCCAGGCGGGCTGTCAAGGTTGGTTGCAAAGGTTATGAAACATTGAGATGGGAGTTAAGGCACGTGTCTGACCTGCAATGCATTCCAAATTCAAGCACATTCCTTTTGCTGAGAGGTTTTGTGTACTATTTGTAATGCTTTCTAAGGTTTCCCATGAGACTGAATACATTTCCATCAGTTTTACCAGGTGCTGTTATAAAAGTGTCCTGTCAGTTCTGTCGCGCACATCCCTGCCTTTGGTTCATAGCCATTAGGGCTGTGCGAAGCCTCGGGTGCCGATTTGATTTGGAAGAGATTCAGCCCAATTTGTCAGCCGAATGTCTGAATTGGAATCAAATCAGGAGACCAGTTAAATGAACGGAATTGATTTGAAGCTCTCTGAATTGATTCAGAAAAGACTTGGGGAGCTCGGAGATTTGGGCAATCTCCGCTCGCTGCTGCAAGGAGCTGGAGTCGGACTCCATGCTGGTAAGTAGGAGACAGGCAAGGCGGGGGGGGGGGAGGAGGGGGGGGGGGCCCATGGGTCCCCCCTGCCAGGCTCCATCCCCTGCCAGCACCCTCTGACCCCAACCCACTCTCCAAGCTGCCCACCCCCTATGCTTGCCCTGCCCACCCCAGCTCCCAGCTGTTTAAAATAAAGCCCCCAATCTCCAGCTGTTGCCAGGTGGGGGGGTGATCCCTGCTGCCCCTGCTGTACAGCGTGGGACGGTGGGGAGCAGCAGGGATCGCCCCCCTGCCTGGTAGCACCCAGGGAGTGAGGCTTTTTTTTAAAGAGCCAGGAGCTGGGGGAGTGGGTGGGGCAGCCATTGAGAGCGGGCGGGGGGTGGGG
>NW_005843537.1:76914-79850 GCF_000455745.1 Alligator sinensis
GAGGGGCGGGGGGAGTGGGTGGGGCAGCCATTGAGAGCGGGCGGGGGATGGGGATTCAGGCTGTGGCCGAATCTCCTAATCAGATTTGGCCGAATCGCTTCAGGGCAGCAATTCGAATCATCGAGTCCCCCAAATCGGCCGACTCCAAATCGGAAGTGAATGCTAGCCATTTCACACAGGCCTAATAGCCATAGACATGGATGGTAGTCTCTTGAGAGCAGAATCAGTGGTATTATTAACGTAGTGGATGCTCACCGGGTTTTCCCGTGGACGTAGGCCCACATTTCAGGAAACACTAAATGTCTTCAACTTGTCTGTATAAAACCAAAAAAACAGAACTTAGGAATATGCTGATGGCCCAGTTGCTTTCAAGGACGTAAAAAGTTAAGCCACTTTGACATGAGATACCGGCATCTGTGCTTTACTGAAGAGCGTTCCCAGGGCTGTTGACCTTCACCTTTCAACAGCACCAAATCCCTTGGCGTTGTTTGTATCAACTGTATCTGGCTGATGTTTCTGATCACTCCATCTTTTAGGTGAGTCTGGGTGCTCCACTAATCCTAGAAGTATGGCAGCGTGGCTTGTATCTATTTTTACACAACTAGATAGGCAGTTTTAAATGCATGTCAAAGTAAATCTACCAGTGGCCTTCAGAGGCATTCTGCTACAAAGCCATGGGTGACACAGACTAAATCTTAGCACTGGTGAGAAAACGCTGCCTTTGTATTTCACATCTGTGAGTTTTCAGGGCATATGGACCATTTGGAGAGGGAAATTGATTGGACAAAGTTGGTTTCAACAAGTGGCCCTCATATAATCATGTATTAAACAGGCCTTTAAGTGCCAGTGGGATTCCCCTGGATTCCAAAGCACCCACAAATGTGCAAACCAATAGAGCTTGCAAGTGGCTAAGCATTTGCACACTTGATTTTTGTTGTCTAGGGCAAACAACTCCGTCTAGTTTGAAGGGGAAATTATTGAGCTATTCTGTTTTCTTCCAGGCTGAGGGGAAGAGAAGCTTAAAGAGTATGTGAAGAGTATTGTCCTTCTATTTTAAGAAGACTGTGGAAAAAAATGACCTGTTTATTATGGGCCTAAAGAGTGCAACTGTGAGGCCCAGTTTTTTACACTTGCACTTGGAACTAGTTGGCCTGAGGTGGTGGTATGACATAAGAATACAAGTCCCCTGAGAAAGCACTTGTATTTATTTACAGCTGTTTGCATACATTTGACTCCATTCTCGGTTAAGCATATAGCCTAAAGGAGTGAAAGAGAAGTGGGATGGAAATGGCAAGAGCACAGAGTCCCAGGATTCGCAATAGAGCAGCGAGATGGGGTTTGTGGTAGCGAGCAGTATATCATTGGACCTTTGTGTGTTTTAAGGCGATCCAGTGGTGTTAAATGCTTTATAGTTGAAATAAATTGTTACTGGCCATTGTAACGACGACTGAATCTGTTGCCTCCATCTGACTTGTGGGCTAACTAGTTGCTAATCACCCTGGTCTGACCAGGGAGGCAAGGTTAAATGGTGACCCCAGTGATTGGTGGTGGTTTGTAGGAGAGGGCCAAAGGTGATGGTTCAGGGGCAAATCAAACAGCAGTCATAACCAGTTCTTGGGTGGTGGTTCAGTGCCAGTTTGACTTCCCATTGGAGCCGGGGGCAATGGAACAGACCCCCCAGAAAGCTGTGAACTCTCCTGTGCCGGAGGTGGTCAAGAAGAGGTTGCTGTGCCCCCATGCAGGGATGTGCCAGTGCTCCTTCTGAGACTCAGCCCTGGATGGTTCTAGCTATGGGGTCTTGCCCATCTGTCTCCAGGTCCGACTGATGCTGTGGGTCAGGAATGCATTTGCCCCTAGTCAGATTGGTACAGACTGCAGGGTGTTGTCTTTCTCGGCAGTGGGGGCAATGGCTTGTGCCTGGAATCTGGCAGCAGCTGCTGACTGGCTGCACTGGGCCAAGCCCTGCGGGCAGTGCCAGTGGGCACCTGGCAGTCCTGTGTTGCCCCCAGACTTCTGCCCCTGCCTTTCAAGGCTACAGTAGACCTTGCTACAATTTGTTCTAGGGGGCAAGGGCTTCCCACCTTTTTTGCTTAGCATGAGAGAGTCCTTTTTATTTCCCCAGCCCCCACAAAAATGCAGGGTTCACTTGCTCACTTTCATGGAAAACACTTGAGTTCACGCTTTCAGTCCAAAAAAGGGCAACTGCGAATGCAGCTGGTCCCTATATACAAGGGTTGACATGTTGGGTGCATAGAAAAATTGTACTTCATAGATTTCATAGACATCAGGGCTGGAAGGGACCTCGGAAGATCATCGAGTCCAGCCCCCCGCCCAAAGTGCAGGAAGTCAGCTGGGGTCATAGGATCCCAGCAAGATAAGCATCCAGTTTCATCTTGAAGGCGTTCAATGAAGGCGCTTGAACCACCTCCGGTGGCAGGCTGTTCCAGACCTTGGGGGCTCAGACAGTAAAGAAGTTCTTCCTTATGTCCAGCCTGAAACGATCTTGAAGTAGTTTGTGACCATTCGACCTCGTCATCCCTTGGGGCGCTCTGGTGAACAAACGTTCCCCCAGATGCTGGTGGTCACCCCTGATAAACTTGTAGGTGGCCATCAGATCACCCCTGAGCCTGCGCTTTTCCAGGCTAAAGAGCCCCAGGGCTCTCAGCCTGTCATCGTAGGGTCTGCTTCCCTGACCTCTGATCATGCGCGTGGCTCTTCTCTGGACTCTCTCAAGATTCTCCACATCCTTTTTGAATTGTGGAGCCCAAAACTGGACACAGTACTCCAGCTGCGGCCTCACTAAGGCCGAGTACAGGGGGAGAATGACGTCCCGGGATTTGCTTGAGAAGCATCTATGGATGCAAGCCAGCGTTTTGGTCGCTTTACTAGCCACCGCATCACACTGCAGGCTCACGTTCATCTTGTGGTCAATGATG
>NW_005843537.1:82000-84372 GCF_000455745.1 Alligator sinensis
CCGTCCCCCAGCGGGCTTAGTTTAAAGCCCGGTGGAGCAGGTCAGCCAGTCTGGCTGAGAAGAGCCTCCTCCCTAGGGGAGAGAGGTGGAGGCCATCCCTTCCCAGCAGCTCGCTGCCTCTCTCGCCAAAGAGCGGGCTGTGGTCATGAAAGCCAAAGCCTTCCTGACGACACCAGCGCTGCAGTCTTTGGTTGACCACATAGATCCTCCTGT
The DNA here is from genome assembly GCF_000455745.1 of Alligator sinensis. Taxonomy (NCBI): domain Eukaryota; kingdom Metazoa; phylum Chordata; order Crocodylia; family Alligatoridae; genus Alligator; species Alligator sinensis. The sequence continues at coordinate 82,214 of NW_005843537.1, forward strand.
CCCTTCTCAGCCCATAGCCTGAGACTGGGAGGATCGACAAGAACACTACCTGTGCCCCCAGACCCTTAAGCCCCGCTCCCAAATCCCTGTAGCACCTCATGACCTGGCTGGGAGTGCTCCAAGCAGTGTCATTGGTGCCCACATGAATAAGGAGCATGGGATAGTGGTCTGTGGGTTTAAGGAGCTTTGGGATCCTCTCCGTAATGTCCCGGATGCGGGCCCCCGGGAAGCAGCAGACTTGCCGGGCTAAATGGTCGGGGTGGCAGATTGGCCCCTCAGTCCCCCTCAGGAGGGAGTCTCCCACAACAAACACCTTACGTTTTGTCTTGGGGAGAGCAGGGGCGGTAGCTGCAGTTGGGACCATGTTGCCTGTGGGGGCCGGCAACTCAGCAGGCTCTGCTGGGGCAGCAAGAGGTGCGCATCTGTTGCTTAGTTCTGGTCAGGTAGGGGCCTTGGTGCGGTGGGCCTTAGGGCCCTTGCCCACCGTGGTCCATGCACCTGGCTGGACACAGCAGGAGGTCCCAAAGTCCTCCTTTGGCGCGGAGGGGGACTGTCGTCTACCCTCTGCCTCCCGGGGGAGAAGGGCCTGGCAGTAGGAGTCTATCTCCTGCTCGCAGTCCCTGATGGCATGCAGTCTCTGGACTGTGGCCTGGAGCTCCTCCAGCTGGCACGCCAGAGACCCCAAAAGGGAGCAGACCCCACAAGGTGAGGTCACCATGCTCCCAGGCCCCCAGGCACTTCAGTGTCCAGGCATCGTGTTCAAGTCCGGAAAAGATGCCCTAGAGTGTGAAACTCGCACCTGAAGACCATGTTGCCGAGTTTGGCAAGGACAAGTGTCACGCTGACGGCATCATGCTGCTCTGCACGACGTGCGGCGAGGCTGTAGCTCCTGCCTGAAGCCCAATGGGTATGGCATGCATGCAAAGCGTTATTTGTAAAGAAGAAGAAGAGAGACAAAGAGAGGACGCTGGAAAAGGAGGACTGTCAAAGAAACAATGTGCGGTGACAGCAGCGCTCTGGCATTCTGCCGCCACCTGAGCCCACTGTGACACCGTGACTTTGGATTCTATGCGAATGCATTTGAAAGCAGATGCTCCCCAGCATAAAATGGATTTACCTGTTGTCAGGGATTTTGGAGCAAAGATGTTAGCAGAAACTTGGTTGCCGTGATCGCCGACGGAACGACCGGCTTCCGGACCGGAGCGGTTCTCGGTGGTTTATTTCAGGCGCTCAGGGTACGGCCTCCTCGGCGTGCTAATCTTCCCACACTGCAACTAGTAAAGATGGCGTGCCTGAGGAAACATAGTCATGCCACCATTGCACAAGCCATGATTTCTTGCCTGCTGGAATTGGCCATCCTGGTGGAGTGAACACGGGCATTTGTAATGGACGCTGTGAGCTACATGGTGAAGGGTTGGAACAGTGTGCTGTGTGGGCTGTGGTCAAACGGTGTACGTGTTCGTTGCTATGCTCCTAGAGTCGCTTTGGCAGGAACTACTTGGTGAGAGACCTTCAAGCCAGTGGGTCGCTTGGTAGCTTGAATGAAGTTCCTCGTAGGGAACGCCCAAGCTTGTTGTGCATGTGGCAGAAATGCCACTGTCGGTGCCCCTCTCCAGAGATCTGTCTCAGCCAGCCTGAGAGGCTGCTGTTGAATCTCTCACAGCGGGGATCTCGCTCCTTGTCTGCAGACAAAAGCCTGGCACCTGGGAGGCGATGCTCTGGTCACCTGGGCAGGGGGGGGAAAGACCCGGCCCTGCGCGCGGGCCCAGGTAGCCAGGGATGCTTTGCAGATTGGACGGTTTGTAGCCAGTATTGGCAGCTTCGATTGGACCGGCTGCTGTGGTCAGAGAGGGGATAAAAAGGTCTGGGCCAGGAAGAAGGGCAGCCATTATCCATGAGTGTGGCAGAAATGCCCCCGTCGGTGCCCCTCTCCAGAGATCTGTCTCAGCCAGCCCGAGAGGCTGCTGTTGAATCTCTCACAGCGGGGATCTCGCTCCTTGTCTGCAGACAAAAGCCTGGCGCCTGGGAGGCGATGCTCTGGTCACCTGGGCAGGGGGGGGAAAGACCCGGCCCTGCGCGCGGGCCCAGGTAGCCAGGGATGCTTTGCAGATTGGACGGTTTGTAGCCAGTATTGGCAGCTTCGATTGGACCGGCTGCTG
>NW_005843537.1:84438-98257 GCF_000455745.1 Alligator sinensis
TGGGTCTAGCACCCATTGGACGATCAGGCCTGTGTTTTCCAAGGTGCGCAGAGCCAGAAGTGAGTCCAGAGCCTTGGATGGTGGCAGCGGGAACCCCAGGCTAGCGGGTGTGCTCCAGGGAAGGGGTCGGCCGCACGGGAGGCACCCTAAGGGAGGCACTCGGAGCCTGGAAGGTGGTCGGGAGCAGGGAGGTGGGCGGCTCAACGCAGGAGCGCCCCCTACTGGCCCGCCACAGTGCACGGATCTGACAATATCCGGAGGATCAAAATGCTGATTCACCAGCACTTCCATCAGAACTGGTTGTGACCAGGGGGACCGCGTGGTTCAGTGGCGTGAAGTCCCATGCCCAGTACTCCTGGCTCTCCCAGGGGTTTGTAAAACTGAAACAAATGGCATGAGGGGATGCAGCTGTTCTGCGGGAATGGCCCAGCCTGTCAGCAGTAGCAGATCTGCACAACAGTGTGAAGTACGTTGCAGAGAACTGTGGATGCCTGGTGACGGCACTGGACCTTTGACAGTCCCAGAAACGCCAAGTAAAACAAGTGTACCATGCCGGCTTGGATTTAAGTTTGTGGTTGGAGCCTCTTGTCTTAGCAGCTGATGATGTGAGAGGAGGCCCAGGTGCCCAGAGTGCTGCCAATCAACTGAGATGGTACGGCACGACAAGTAACCGGTCAGGAGTTGATTTTCTCTGCACTGTTCGAGCACTGGATCCTACACAAATCGGTTCCGTTTGTACAGACGATGAAACGGTGACATCAGAAGTAAAGCTGCCCGGGGAGCGCAGCATGGCACAGTCAGTGTATTTGGGAATTGTCTGAGGTGGGTTTGCAGATGCTGAGGATCCTATTCGGTTCTGGACAGCTCTTGAAGACCGCGTTCCCAACACGGCAAAATACGCTGGGGCTCTCCTGCAGCTGACTGTAAATGCTGCTGATGTGGAAAGAAGCGTCATCAAAGGTGGGGCTCTCATCGGTGCTCAGCATCCACGTCTGAAAGCTGACTGTGTGGTGGGAATGCTGCAACTGTCTGTTAACGCCCCAGCGTCACCGAGTCGCTTTCCCCTCGGTCTTCTTACGAGCCTGGCTTTGTTCATCCTGTTTCAATCTAGCAGTCCCAGGTTTTGGGGTAGGGGCTCGAGCCAAGTCTAAACTTAGGTGAGACCTCTTCAAACTTGAATCCAGTCCCTATTGCTGCCAGCAGGTGCAGGGAGGCGAACAGCAGGGGTCAGCACTGCTCAGATCCATGAATTGGGGGGAAGAGGGCACAGCCACAGTTGGAGCCTCATCCTGGTGTGTGGGGGGAGCTGCTGCCAGCCAGCAGCTTTCCTGTGCTGCCCCACAGTGCCCTGGGGGAGGGCAGTGGGGCCGGGAACACAAGGCCACAGTGCAGACCCAGCCTTCCCCTGCCCCCAGCCCACCTGTGGGGGGCACGGATCCCCCTTCTGCGTGCTGCTGCTGGGAGCCGGCCCTGCCCCCGCCCCCACCCCAGCCCACAGCAGGCAGCAGCAGTGGGGCAGCCCACTAGTGCTCCTTGTGCTGCATCTGCCTGCTGCTGGGGGCAGGGAGCTGCGGACCTGGATCCCTGGCCCCATAGCCCTAGCAGCTGGGGGGTCCCTCTGGCAGGGCTGGTGGGCCAGGGTCTGTGCGTGGGGGGCAAGGGACACATGAGCAGGACTGTGGGGCTGTAGTGGGAGGAAAGAGGGACACTAGCAGATCTAGGGGGATGTGGTGGGGGGGAAGGGGCCCCAGCGGGGCTGGGCAGGCTGTGTGGGGGAGTGAGGGGCACCCTCAGGGCTGCAGGGGGCCTTTCATGTTAATCGCAGATTTTGGGGGTTTTGTCAGAGAAAATCAGGATCCCCGGTGATGAGAAGGGCACCCTGACATATGATGGGAATCATCTCCCAGGAAATGAGTTTACATCCTTTTCAGCAGCCCTTCCCCTGACTTACTCATCACGGTGAGATCACGGCGCGCGCAGTCGCGCTGTCTTCTTTCCTCTGTGAGCGTTGTCTGTGCGCTGACTTGTCGGCTTTGCAGCAATTGTGAGGTCTTCCAAAGTCACCCCAACCAACTCCTCCCATGTCCTGGGTCACAGCCATAGCGAGGGGCACTATGGTTATCTACGCAGCAAACCAAGGCCTCTCTGCTGTCTGCGGAGTTGAGCGACCCAGTGGCTCGGGGGGTTATAACGTGAAAGGAGTTTTTTTGCTTCTGCATGTTGCTGTGCATTCCTTCCAGGTTGATTGCTGCCCCAAAGAGCCATTCTGTATCCATGGAGGGCATGTGAAAGATGCTGCTGGTCTCTGTTTGTTCTCGTCACAAAATGTAAGTGCCATTGTCCCTGACAGCAAGGGCTGAGGAAGAAAAGAAAAAGAGAAGTGTCCAACCTCTCCGCTGCCTAATGCAGCCTGCCTCTAGATAGAGAGGTGCCAGTTGGGGAAAGGCAGACTGCGACGGGAGCCAAATGGCCTGAGGGAATGGGGACGGATCTGTCCATCTGAAAGAGCGCCAGCCTGGGAACAATAACAGTTTGTACGATTGTCCCCGCTGGAAGATGACCGACTCTGCCGCTGGCAGGAAGCGAGCGCCATTATTTCTAAGTCTCTGAGTGCTCTGGAATTAGCAGGCAGCGGAAACGACTCGTATCGTTTTTTCTTTCCTGTGGGGCGAGCTAAAAGACCGGAGCCTAGTTAGAGCCTGTGGATCCCTACTTAGTCCTGCATAGTTTTATTCCCTCCAGGTTGACTCCTGTGGTGTAGTGTCCCAGGCCTACCAGCCACAGCCACGCGGAAGCGTTATCTGATGCAAAAACCCAATGTTCCTCCTGTCTAAGGAAGCGGTTTAGCACCGCGCTGTTGTTCCTCACTGCAGTCCCATTGGCTTGCAGTCTGACCTCCCGTATAACACAGCCCATGGTATTTCATCTAGGTGATCCGGTGCTGAGCCATAATTGTTGTTGTTTTTCCTGAAGCATAGCTTCCACCAATAACAGGGATTTAAAGGGGACTTGGCGGTATGGTATGCCAATGGCTGTGACAGTTAGGACAAGGTCCTTTGACCACCGTGGTTGAGAACGGACGGTAAATTTCAGATGCCTCGGTGTGTGGGGGGCGGGGAGGTGTGTATGTGTGTATGTATGTCCATGCCCATCTTTCAGAAACGCTGAATGAGCACACACTTGCACAGGATTGAAATCGGTGGGAGTTGCAGGGTGCTTAGCACCTGTGCCACTCCAGCCCAGAGGCGGGTGTGCAGGCAAGCATTTCCAGGGAAAGAAGTTGTTTCAGATTGTGGCTTCACGTTTCTGGGCCTCAGGTTCCCCATAGGCAGCCTGACGATAACAACGCTGCCCTGCTCCACAAGAGCTCAACACCTTTGGTTTTTAGGCAGCTGGGAAACAGTAAAAATGGTCTAAAGATTGTCTTTCCCTCCCCTCCCATCACAAATGCCCCCTCACTGAACTTGAAACTCTGGAAAGGGATTTACTTTCATGAATTCTTGTGAAGTTTTGAAATATGCAAAACCGGTTAAAAATGAAAAATGCTGGTGTGAACCAACTGGCATGTTTTGACGTCTGAGAGAGTGATGGTAACCAAAACCAGCCAAAGCTTTTTTTTTTTTTCTTTTTTGGATTTCCCAGTTTGGAAGAGTGTTTAGGTATTTGCCTTTTAGCTCTAGTAAGGAGTGGGGGAAAACAATTGATGCCTTGCAAATGTTTTTCAGGGTTGAAGAAGTCTCACCTACCTCCAGAAACAAGCAGAGAATGACGGTGATTCTCCTTGAATGTCTTGGTGGAATAAACAGGGGCTTTTCGGTGAGGATTTCACGGAGAAGAAGGTAAGGCACAGACTTGTGCGTATCCCTATTTAGGAGTCGTTGCGAAACCGTTGCAGTGTTCAGCGCAACACAACAGAGTCCGCAGACGCTGTTCCAGAAAGGCATTGGACAGGGGTAGACGTGGTGGTATGACATGCTAAGCAAGGGGTGCCTTGACTGGGGGTGGGAAGAAGTGACTGGGACTCGTGGTAGAGGCGATATCTTTCATTAGACCAACTTTTTTGCAACAACATTTCCTTTAAGAACAAGCTTTCGGGCAGAACCGCCTTTCCTCGGGCATTAGAGAGCAGACTGTACATGTTCTCCTGGGTAGAAGTGAAAGTTCCTATGTCATAGGAGAGGTAACGGCCTGGTAACATGTCCTGTTGGGAAAAGGTCCTTTGATATGTGGATGAGGCTTGGAGACGAGGTGGAATAGTCTGTTGACCGTGAAGGCGTCCGGTGGTAAGCAGGAGGCATTCCTATTTCCTTCTGCTTATGAGGATTCATAGTTTCCAGAGGAGTCGGTGGAAGGAGAGCTCTTCTGGGCAGGCGTTTCTTCTCTGGTGAGGTGTCTCGGAGCTCTGTGGTGTGGCTCTGATGATGCAAAGTACTTGAGCAAAGTCAGGAGCAGCATCTCAGGGTTCGGGTGGTCAAAGTTGCTTCCTCCTTGTAAAATGAGGAAGCAAGAGCCACGTCCAGACGAGGGTGGCCATGCGGTGTAGGCCACGTCTGCGGTGCCACACACTGCACATTCAGCTCTTCTCCATGCTGCAAGGGAGCAATGCAAGGTGTTTTTTGGGGTGGGGGGGTTGTGTGTTGTGGGCCCTGGATATCCAGGGGTCACAAAAAGCTGCCTGAAACAAAAGCGGAACAGTGCACGTGGGGGTAGTGTGCACCGCTGAGAGCCAGAGGCTGGCTGGCCGAAGCCACAGTGCAGCTGCTGGCTAGGCTCTTAGCGACAGGATCACCACTGCTGCACCCCAGGAGGCATCTGGGACCCCAGGTATGGCTACTGGGGCCAGCCCAGTGCTAGCCACAGTCTCCCTGACCCCACCGGGAGTAACCTGCCACGCACCTCTGCTGGAGACTTCAAAAGCATGACAGTCATAATGCAAGAAGTGAAACCATAAAGCAAACATTAATGGAGACAGACCTGCACAACTACCATTTGACTTGTAAGAAGCAAAATGGCTACACCACCGCCACAAACACTGCTGCGCTCACTGTCACTCCAGGATCCGACGGAATACAGAAAGTTGACCTCGGTTTGCTTGAAACCTAGAGTCTCTGCTTCTCCTACGTCTTTGAAACCCAAGGGCACCGATACATGTGCTGGACTGCTGTTCGGGCACGGGGTGAAGAGTACACATTGGAGCACACTCAATTCTTCGAGTCTGCTGGAGCGTGCTAATTAGCGTGCTCTGGAAGCATCTGCATCACGTGTATTCAGCGTCCCTGCATTGCAAAAGGGTTGCAGGGGGCGTGTTACAGATGGCTGAATGAGCTTTAGTTGAGGCACCCCTGCCACCACTTTGAAGGGTGGGATGCCAAATACAAGGGACACTGCGGGTGCTTTACTGCACAGCTTTGTCTGGGCCTCTTATGTATGAACCGTGTACATCTTACCGAGCATTTTCCTGCAGACACTGTTTGCAAATATCGTTTGCCTAAGGGAGGAAATAAGAGTTTGACCGAGGTAACGGTTATTTTAGCAAACACGGAGCAAGCTTTGCAATATGAGTCTGGCATCTTCAAGGTCTTTCCATTGCTGTTATCTGGTTGCACTCAGCTGATAAGCACACCCCTTTGTTCGCATCCCGTTGTGTGACCTGATTTATTCAGGCTGACGCAGGGCTTTGTCTTTGCCATTACATCCCTTTCCCATGGCCTACAAAGACTGGGGTGAGAATGAGACTCGTACCCAATGAAGATTCGGGTTGTCAAAATTGCAGGCCTCGTGAGTTCCAGTTCAGTGCTCTGATGCCACCTGGGAATTACCTTACTATAACTGACCGCGAGCCCACCTTGTCTGCCATCCAGTCTCCGAGAGGGACAGCTGCTAGCTTGAAATTCAGGCCCAGATAGGACTGTTTGCATTACTTTTGTTCGCATTTGTGCACGTCAAGTGACTCAACCTCAAGGAATGGAGGATTCTTCTCTCATCTTTTGCAATCACTGTGAGTAATCCCCGGTGAATGCTTTGTCTTTACTGGTGTTACTAGTTCACGTTTTGACAGCGCTGCTCTTTTAATGACCTCCCCCAAGTACCCAAGTGTTATTTCTGTAGTACATAGGAAGTTCTGATTTATCGAGCATTGGCTTGCAACAGAAACAGGCTGGAACATGTGACCATGTCGGTAGAAGACATCTTGCAGCCAACCACTTGGGATGACCTGTTCGGCATTTCTGGTTTAATGGCTATGCACTTAAAGACATTTACTGGCTTTAATCAACCAGCACACAATTCCCACCGACTTCCACAGGAGTCAGGCAAGCAGATTAAGGAGACATCATGAAAAAAAATCATAATGATGTTTGAGCCGTGTGCACGCAAGCTCTTCCAAAAACCGTCCAGGTTACGCACAGTAATAATATAATGGTAATCTTTTCATCAAAACTCCATTCCAAATGCTCTGTGCAGATCATTTTTCCAGCCTGCCTCTTTGGCCATGGCACCCCTCTGCATCTCTTCCCATTGTTGTATTATCATGCCCTCCCATCCTGCATCGCTCGGCTTGTTTCTTTTCCTTCCCTGTCCTCTCAGATGGTACCTACCTTGTTTTTTGGGCTGACGTCTAGCAGAGCGGAGACCTGGAAACTAGAGCAGTTCAACCCTGAATTCTTCCCATGTGGCGCATCTACACATGTGCATTTACTGCATGACAACCAAAATCACCACGCGGCACAAGCATGTATCTACCTGTGCATGCCCATACTGTGCAGTAAATATGGCAACCTACAGCACCTTGAGCATCAATTTGAGACCTGTATCATGCCGGTCTCACATTTCTGCCTGACGAGTTACTGCGCAGTAATGCACGGGTCGACGCCTCGCTGCATAGTAATCCTATGCATGTGGACTGACTCGGGACTACCGTTAGTCGCGAGTCTGTCCATGTGCAGCATCGATGAGCTCAAATGCCTGCGCGTGTAGAAGTCGGCTTATTCCCACTTACCGGGCGGTAACATTTAGCCAGCGGACGTGCATGCACAGACATTCCCGCAGTCAAGTCATGCCAGAAGCCTGACCAAGACTGGGTTCCGAGACAGACACGTGGTCTCCCAAGAGAGATTCTCCCAGGAGCCATTTCACTCAGATTGGTTCCAAGCAACTCTTCTACACGAGCAGCCCTTTGTGCTGTGGGTGAAAAAAAACAAATGGGTTTTCACACTTGGGCTTTCTCCTAGGAGAACAGCGACTCCTCCAGAAACCTAGCTCTTTCCTTCCAGATGACTTTGGTGATAAAACCTTGTTGAACTGCCTGACAAAGCTTGGCTTGTGATAGAAATCCATTCTATTTATTTGCTGGTATTTCTCTTTGCTTTTGAGAGCGTCCAGATGTCTAGATCACAGGCGGATCCCCACCTCTCGTGGCCGTACGTCAGCATGAAAGCAGTATTGGAACTGAAGCGTTGCAATCGGTGTGTTAAATGGTTGACTCTGACCAAACCCCATTTAAGCCAGTAAATGCATCTCGTGCAACGCCAAATTGCAAAAGACTTGTCTTCCCGACCGACCTGGGCGGCTCTGCCAAGTTTTTAAATGGACTTGCCTCTCATGCTGCCCTGCCTTCTAAAGCAAGGTGCTCCCATTATACAAAGACAGACTAAGCCAAAATGACAGCGTGTCTGCAATATTCATAACAACCTTTGTGCCAAGTATAGGGAATGCCATTGCAGCTACTGTAAATGCTTTGGGGATGCCATTACTGTTTTAACAGTAAGCACCAAGGAAGTCGCTACAAGATGGTTCCCTACAGATCCAGCTGTTTCATACACTCCACTCAGGGTAAGGAGGGCTCCACAGAAATACTAGGTATGACAACACGTAAGCACTCTGATGGACAGCAGATCAAACCGACAGTTTAAACGCATCGGGAGCCCACCGAGCCTAAGGACCGGGCATTCTAGACCACCTCTCAATTACTCCCATCTACCCGGGGCCGATACCATGCCCTGTATATTTTCTCATTCATAAGAAGGGCGCTTAAATCCCCGAGGGCCTCGTTACTCTGAATATTCAAGCCTTAAGCCACCTGGCCTTGGGCATCCTCCACAGGCATGAAATCAGTATCATTTTGCATCCTGACAAAGTGCCAGGAAATACTATTTGATCAGAGAATGGGCTCGGTCATTATCGTGTTTGATTGCACGGCGGAAACGGCGGGATGTGTCAGAATGCATTTTAAACGCCGTCTTTCTCATTCAGTGTCAGGCAGAGGAATGAAACTTCCCACAGTAACCAAAGGTACCACTCAAAGGTTCATGACTTTTCCAGGCCACCGGGTGCCAAAAAAATGTTCATCGTAAATTCAACACCCACGTTCCTTCTCTGGTCATGAGGAAGGCTCGTTCTGTTCATGAGACAAAGGACTGTTACGCTGAAGATCTTGACTGCTATTATCAGGGGGAATTATTTAGGCTGTGGCTGTAGACACCAAGTCCAATGAGGGTTGGACACCACTGGGCTAGGCCCTGGGCAAAAAAAAAAAAAAAGAGTTCTCTCTAATTTGTCCATAAGACTCGCACTCTAAGGAGGATCAAGTCTGATCTTCTGTTTTAAGACCTGGGCTGAGGAGACAATACTAGATTTATGCATGTCATCTCTGACAGAAGAGTGCTGGCTCTTAGCATCACTTCCTGTGATGCAGCACAAGTTACTTCATCTCTCTCCGCTTCAGCTCCCCAGTCGGAAAATAGGGACAGTGACACTTCCTTAAATCAGTCCTGACATTCAGCCAGGCCACTCGTACCCAACTTGAACAATTTAAGTAGCACTGGTCTGCTTAAAGAGCCCCAGCTCTATGTTAAGAAAAGGCATGAGTATGGAGTATTCAAGCCAATCACTTAAAGTCGCTATCGATGCTCCTGGTCCCCAGGTCCCCCGGCATCCCAGCAGCTAAAAAGCTTCTCCCCATTATAGAAAACCTTTGAGAAATTCCAAGTGTAATTTTGCATCGGATACCTGAATAACATGGCTCCGGCCTTTTCAGACCCCGCTTTGCCATGGTCAGGGAATGGAAGAAATACTGAGACAGCTACCTAAAGGCAAGGGGGCACTAGAAACTTTCTCCAATATAACGAGGGCTGGAGATGCAATGTCTTCCACTCCGTACTGGCAAACAGCCCTCCTGCAAACAACGTTAAATTGGCTGACTGTTGCTGGGCAGCTCGGTTCATCTCAGGGGCTGGTATAAGCCTCTATATGCTGTGTGTCCGCTCGGGCAGGTTGCTTGCATAAGCTTTACACGTCAACATTTTCAGTATAGCTGAGGCCTTCGGCAAAACAGAGGCCTTCAGAAACAGATGGTTTGCCTAAGTCAGTGGCCCTCTGCCTGAAACAATTGCCCGCCCCTGGATTATGCTCTGATATCGTGAACCAGCTGCCACCCTAACTGTGACACCCTGAGCAATATGGCCCTGTCAGCTCTAGCAGGGCTCACCGGCTCATTTTGGAACACATGAACTGAAACAGAATGCTCAGAGTGGTGAAAACAGCTTGAAAACATCAAGACAACCTCACGATAGGTGGACTAAAAATGTCCAAAACCTTTAGTCTATGGAGCCTACTAACTCACCTGAACACCTCTTCTCCAGCCCTTCAAGGGATCACGCAGAAATGCCGGTGCCTGTACTACATTTTGAAGGCATGAGACGGCTCCTGATGTCCACTGGACTTGTTGGGACAATATCATTTATTGGACCCACTGTGCTGTCAGGAGAAAATTGGACAAGCTCTCGCATAAATCCAGAACCATCACAGCGACACCATCGCTCTAGCGCTACCTTTAATTACATTAAGCATTTTGTTCTTTTTAGAACAGAAGGATGCTGCCTCCTACTGCAGTTACACTTTGGGCAACTGCCCCCCAGCTCCACCCCGTACTGCAAAAATTCCTGGGGAAGAAGCTGCAATTTAGATCATCACCATTCAAATCCCTTCTTGTCTAACAACTGCTACGTAAGGAAGCTTTCTTTCCAATATAATACACAAGGAAGCTATGTCCCCGGTGGCCACGGAAGCCTAGTTAGTCCCCATAGGATGGTGGAAGTTTGATTAATAATCACACTGTATAAGTAAGAAGCATATGGGTGCCCTTAATATTTGGCTTGGTTTCCCGGTGCTACTTATTCCCTGACAACTTCCTGGCTGCCAACGCACATGCTCAGAAACTCATTAGTGGTACTAAAGGATGATCTGTAGAAGGTCAAATAATGGGCCAGGACAATGCAATTACATACCCTGCCATAAAGGTCATTTGGACCCATCATACTAATTATCTTGGCAGGCCTACATGTACTTGGACTGATTTGAATGCCAGCATGTTTCCAACACCTTGGCCTTTCTGATTTTTACGGCAGTACTTGTCTTTATTTTGTTCGGGCATGTATGCTTTGTAATGTTAAGGACCTAAACAAACATGGCGATTAAAAGTTAGCTTCCTTTAAAAAAAAAAAAAAAAAGGGTTCACATCAACCTCTAGGGAGTTTTTTGTATTCAGTACGAACCACTGCACTAGCTCGCACCGTGATGTATGGAGCCAGGTTTTCAAAAGAGCTCAGTAGCCAATGTGCTGCACACCTGTGGAAAATCAGCCACTCAAGTCTGGGAGGTGGAACATGTGGTGATTAAGACTGAGACTTTCAGAGGAGCCTTTGGGAGTTAGCTTTCCAGATCTCATTAAACTTCAATGAGATTTGAGGGCCTGATCTCCATAGGCTTTACTTTTTTGATCTTAGCATAGAGGAATGTTGAAGGGCTATCTAGATTTCTAGTGCAAAGGCGTGTTGAACGGCTGCCATGGCTAATTTCACATGCCCAAGCTTTAGTAGGAGCTGATGGCATGAGGGTGTCCCTGTTAGGGGTCTCATGCCAGGGACCTGGGATAGCTATGCTCTAGGGCTAGGGACAAACATTCTACACCCGGGATCTGAATTGATTCCATCTTTGTAAGTTAGTCTCACCTGCATAGGTTGAACCAGGCTGCAACTGCACAGCCATTTGCACTGGACAAAGGAAATGCAGGGACATGCCTGCAGTGGCTCAGGCTAGAAACTGGGGGTGCTAGAACAGCCCTCCCTTCCCTTCCACAATGCTGAGTGGAGCAGGGGCCTGGCCAGGCCCTGGCAGGACACTCTGATTCAGGAGGGGTGTAAACCCCCACCATGCCTGAACCGTCCCAGGCTTTTCCCTGCTCACTGCTCAAGGGACGGAAGGATTGCCAGGCCCCAGCCCTCAGCTATCACTGTGAGGCAAAGTGGGGGTGGGAGGGGGTGGAGGTACATGCACTCATCTGTTGATGATACTGAGCTTTTCAATCTCCCTCTCCATGATTCTTCATACTATCTGCAAACCTGACAGGCAAGAGTGCCAGAAGGGGGCTGAAAACACAGGGATTATCTGCCCATCAACAAAACAAAAGCCTCTCTCATTGGTTCAAGCACATCTTACAACAGCTTTTTTCAAGGAAGGAATGGAAGGATATTACCAGCAGACCTGTTGATTAGCTCCAAAAAGTCTGAAGCGGACACTGTTCTGTCCGAAAGCTTGTCCCAGTCAAATTGGAGACACACACACACACAGGCACCTCTCAGCATTAGCACATGTAGGCTAGTGTCCATGTAGCTGGGATCTATGCTTGTGCAGCAAGGGGCAGAGGGGAGCCAGGCCAACCCTGCTGTGCCTGCAGTCTCTGCCGGAGCTCTGGCTAGGGAGCACGGGGGTGAGGCAAGCCCTGTTTTCTGGAGCAGACAGCCCAGACCCAGGCTGGGAAAGCCTCTGGGATGCTGGCGGACTCCGGGTTAACTTAAAGCAGGGCTGGATTGAGGTCGCACAAGGAATCCAGGGCAACATGAAGTATTAACGCCAGATTGATGTCACCATCATTTGGTGCCTAAACCACCAGTCCTTTCTCCTGTCACCTGCAACATTTGCTCTTAGGTTCCCACCTGTTCTCCCCTTTACTATTTCTCTGCCAAGGAGTACCAAATAGGAATGCTCAACCTACTTCCTGAGAGTTAATTTCCAACCCTTCCAATATCATAGGGCCCTTCAAACCTTCAAACCCAGCTCAAGCTTGGCTCCAGATTCCTTCATCAGTTTTTCTAGCTTATTTAGGGCATGAATGCAAAGCCATCACAATATTTGGACCTGCATATGAATTTCTCCAAGAGGGCTTCATTTTGGGGGCCAATACCTCCTCCCCGCAACAACTTGTCAATTTACTTAGGATAAAGAATAATTTTCCCTAGCCTAAGAATAGGTTTGTTACAGACAAACTAAGACAGAGGCATTCAGGTCCTTGGACTGATAATCTTCAATGTCTTCAACAGTGACTTGGACGAGGGAGTGAAGTGTACTCTGTCCAAGTTTGCGGATGACACAAAACTGTGGGGAGAAGTGGACACACCAGAGGGCAGGGAACAACTACAAGCAGACCTGGACAGGTTGGACATATGGGCAGAAAACAACAGAATGCAATTCAACAAGGAGAAATGCAAAGTGCTGCACCTAGGGAGGAAAAATGCCCAGCATACCTACTGCATAGGAAATGACCTGCTTGGTGGCACAGAAGCAGAAAGGGATCTTGTAGTCCTAGTGGACTCCAAGATGAACATGAGTCATCAGTGTGACGAAGTCATCAGAAAAGCTAATGGCACTTTATTGTGCATCAGCAGATGCATGACGAACAGAACCAAGGAGGTGATACTTCCCCTCTATCGGGTGCTGGTCAGACCGCAGTTGGAATATTGCGTGCAATTTTGGGCGTCGCACTTCAAGAGGGATGTGGATAACCTGGAGAGGGTCCAGAGAAGGGCCACTCGTATGGTTAAGGGCTTGCAGGCCAAGCCCTATGAGGAGAGACTGGGGCACCTGGACCTCTTCAGCCTCCGCAAGAGAAGGTTGAGAGGCGACTTTGTGGCTGCCTATAAGTTCATCACGGGGGCACAGAAGGGAACTGGTGAGGTTTTATTCACCAAGGCGCCCCCGGGGGTTACAAGAAATAATGGCCACAAGCTAGCAGAGAGGAGATTTAGACTGGACATTAGGAAGAACGAGGTGGTGCTCTCCCCTACCCTGGGGGTCTTCAAGAGGATGTTAGATAAGCATCTAGATGGGGTCATCTAGACCCAGCACTCTTTCTTGCATATGCAGGGGGTCGGACTCAATGATCTATTGAGGTCCCTTCTGACCCTAACATCATCTATGAATCATCTATGAAATAACTTTTATAGTCAAACTGGTAGTAACTGGATATATTTTTCCTTCTCTACTTCTCCTTCCCCACATGCTCTGCAGCAACGCTTCTTTTACCTAAGCTAAAGATCCCTGTGAAGCCCAGAAATAGTGTGGGTCTGCTCATCAAGAGGCTAAAGATTGGGATGTGCTGAGTTTGAAACACATAAGGGGATCAGCTTGTACAGGCTGATTCACCCAGTTCAGCTCAGACAGGCCCTAATGGACTGAATGCTGGCCCACAAGGGTGTCAGCTGGACACCCAGCTGGATTCAGAGGTAGTCTGTTTACCTGTGTGCTTGTGTCTGACTGCAGTGTATCGTTGCTCTGATGAACTGATTCTTGGCATAAGAGGGTGTCAGCCTGTCCTTGCTGATCAACCCAGCCACATCAGGTGTGTCACATTAATCTGTGTGTGTTTGTGTGTATGACTGATTTGGTGACTGGAGGAACCCAGCGCCATTGAAAACTGAGTCCTGCAAGATAGCTCCATTGGGGGTGCGGACTGGCAGAAGGGAGAGAGACAGCTCTATACAGAAAC
>NW_005843537.1:98657-100127 GCF_000455745.1 Alligator sinensis
TGATAGTGATCATTAGTGTGATAAGGGAAATGGAGATGTCTGGTAAAACCCCTTTAGCTGCTCGTTTGAGGCAGGAGAAACTCTGCAGGTTAGAGAGATGGGTAATGAAGGGAAAATGTCCCTGGGAAAAAGGGTGCTTCAAGGGTGAGAATCCCCTGACTGAGGCTAGTTTGAGTTTTGAACAGTATTGCACCACTCTTAAGCCACGTAGTAGTGCAAAAGATGCAGCTGCTGCCTGGGCATTGTTTTATGCATGTTTGGAAATGATTGAAATGTTAAAGGTGAGGCAGGAATTGGAGCTTGAAAAAGAACAGTTACAACAGTGTTTGAATGACTGTGAGATAAGCGGATGTGATTTTATAGCAGAAAAGCTTAAACTGGTAACTTTACTTAGAGATATACAGGAAGACAGAGACAAGGCAAGGAAGACTTTAGCACTGTATAAGAAAGAATTAACACACACACAAGTGTTGTTGGAAGAAGGGAGAGCAGCAACTTGTTTCCTGGCAGAGGAAAACAAGGCAGCAAAGGCAGCTGCAAGCCATCAGAAGTGTGAGGTGGAGATCAGGAAATTGCATGCCCATCTTAGTGCTCATGAGGGGGTGGTCACAACCGTAAGGTTGAGAGAGGATTGTGATTTTGAGTCCCCTGGGAAAATAGAGATACTCCCTGATGCAGTCCCCAAAAGCCCATTCAACCCCGTTTGGCCCTACATGCATAATTTTGCCCCTGTTACCACAAAGGAGGTTAAACGCCTAGTTGCAGGAGATGATCTTCCCACAACAGAAATAGTCACTGCCATAGTGATATGGTCTCCCAGTCAAGCCAAGGCTATTGCTGAGAGACTGGGGCCCCTGAACCAATGCACTGTCATTGTGTGGCTGGCTCGCTTTTGGCAAATGGACCCTTCTGCTGA
The DNA here is from genome assembly GCF_000455745.1 of Alligator sinensis. Lineage (NCBI taxonomy): Eukaryota > Metazoa > Chordata > Crocodylia > Alligatoridae > Alligator > Alligator sinensis. The sequence continues at coordinate 99,574 of NW_005843537.1, forward strand.
TAGCATGGACTTAACTAAATTAGCTGAGTTATGTGCCTCTACTTGTGATGCAGATGCTCTAGACGTGGACATAGGTTCTTGGGAGCGAACTGCTCCTGGACCCCAGGAATGGATGATAAGTGCTCTCAAAATATTACTGACAGCTTCCTCCCTTAAGAGACTGCATGTAATGGAAGAGCAGACGCCAGGAGAAGCCAAAAAATCTTACCTCATCCGAAAGAAAATGCTAGCGGCTCTCTCCAATTCGTTACCCCAGACAGAAGAGAATGGAGTTATCACTCTCCATTATCAGGGACCTGAATTAATACAGAGCACCTATGCAGGGTTAAATTCCCAGACAAAAATGACCACAGGGGTTGTGGATTTGAACACATAACCTGGAATGAACTAGTGGCAAAAATCAAACAGGCAGGAGATTTGCTGCGAGAGACTGGAGTTTTAAAGAGACAAGCAGGAAAAAGATGACAGCAGAGCCTGTGCAGGCTATCACCTTTGCAAATAATGGTCCTCACTCTGCCAGTTGCCCTCCCAATGCTATTCCCCTTTGCCTCACA
>NW_005843538.1:0-5581 GCF_000455745.1 Alligator sinensis
CAACCTCCTCTCCCCCCTCCCCCATTCCTGGGAGGAGGCAACGGCACAAGGTGGTGGGTGGTGGTGCTTCACCCGCCCCCCCTCATTCTTAACTGGCAATTAGCTCATGTTTAAATATTAGTTATCATGGAACTCCATAGTTAAGGCTGAAATTATTAAGACAAGAGTGAAAAACCTTTGTTTGAAAATGTATCATATATCATATCTTGCCTTGGGTTCCCCATCTTCTCACTGCCCCCCCCCCCCCCAAAAAAAAAAAAAAGCCAACAAAGTTCAATATAAATCAGCCAAACACTTGGAAAAAATAAATGGTCTGAGAAATTAGAGGTTTTTTTCCTTTGGAGACATGCCAAATAAAAACTAAGACAAAATGCAGGCAGCAGATATATATCAATTACTCAAAGGATTCAGAGTAGAATGTTCTATCAAAGGTCGTCTTTCTCTAATCCACCAGAAACCTCTTTAATGCCACCCATTAACTCAACATACCACAATGCTATTTCTGCACTGCTAATGCGGGTCACAAATCTCCCACCATAATAATGTAAATATAGGTCTACAAACTGTCTTTCACTCATCCTATGGAAGCAAGTAATCCAAAACAGAAATATTTCTTCTAACTCAGGCTCCCACATGTTGAGAACAAAAATCACCAATCAGTTCCACCCCGTTCTTCATACATATTTCAGAAGCAACAATATCTACAGTTCTACACATCTGTCAGGAGTCTCCTTACTTAGAAGGACACTCTCAGGTAGCCTTTATATTTACTTGTATGTATTCTCGCCCGAGACTGCTGACAAAGATGTCAATTAGTGTCAAATGAGTTTTGTTATGATGCGAGTGATTTAGGCTACATGGCCATCTGGAGTGGGAAACTACTGAGGTTAACATTTTCTGTTCATATCAATACCAGTGTACTTCTTAGTAGTACAGCTTTCCCAAAGCAATGCCTCTGGCACTACTGTATGAAGATGGCAGTTTGTAATCTTTGAAGTTGGGTATTTAGGATAAATTTAGGCCTCCAAGTGGGTCAGCTCTTTTAAATGCTTCTTCACAGAGCTGGGAAAATGAAGATGACAACCAATCCTACAATTACTGTGTGCATCTCAGTGACAAAGGAAGCTCCACACATGGTTCTGAATCAGGGAGATCACAATAGCAACTCCATTTTTCCCTTAGCTCAGGTATTATTCTACGAAAGATCACTAATGAAAAAATGTGTGTGCAAACCATGGTACATTTATCTACCTTTCACAAACTTTTTTGACACTACTAAGCTGAGTGTTTCTTAAATATACTAGGAGGTCCTTTTTTATTATGGAATCCCTTTTCCTACTTACTTCGAAGAACATACTTAAAATACCAGAGGGCTGTGTCCACAGGGCCCTTAGTAACTACACATTCAGTCAGTCTCATCTCAAAAAGTAAATCAGGTGTTGCAATTGTGGATGTTCAGCACATCTGAGCAACAGGCACTTTACTTTTATCCCTCTCCAGACCAAGCTGCCCCACTTCCCTCTTTTCCTCACATGCTTATTTTATTATTTCCACTCATCCCCATCTAGAGAGAGCCTTAACCTGACCTTGAAGCTGCAGTCTCCTAAGCTGTCTCAGTGAGAGATGCTTTAGTAGTAAGTGATAATCATATGGCCAGACAGAAGCAAAAATAAAAAACATAGGCAAATTTTGTACAAGGTCTAGTGAAATGGAATTCTTGGCGTTCATTTTGTAGCAAGGATTTCAGGAGCATGGATCCTTGATTAAAGGAAGAATGCTAACCATGTTGTTGAAATGCATTTAAGTCTTTGCTGTATCATCTAATTCAGGGGTTGTCAACCAGGGGTACTTGAGAAGGCCCTAGGGGGTATGCATAAGTGGGCAAGGACAGAGCACCACCAAGCACCATCCTATGCTGCCACGCAGGCACCACCCACCCAGGCAGATGCAGGGGATGCAGGAAGCTTGCACACACCAGCTGCCACCACTCTGTCCAGCCGCGCGCCACCCCCTCTCCTCCCGCTCCACATCCAGCTGTGTGGGGTACACTGATCCTTAAAGGTTGAAAAACCCTGATCTAATTCTTCTCATACTTAATAGCGGAGTCTATCACTTAGCCCTCAAGATCACACATACATAATTTGGGCACAGATCCTGTATAAACCTCTAATACTACACAGCTAACTCCACACTCTATAGTATAGAGGGATGTTATTGATTTATTAGCAGGGATCTGGATTTTCTGTTTGCCATGCGGAAACAGAGAATAACACGAATTTCCCCCTTTACCTGAGGAAGACACGGATTTTTCATTTTAAACAGAGAAACCCACAAATTTTACCCTTTTGCAAAGAGCTCTCTGCAGGCTGGCAGAGTTCCAGCCTGCAAGGGGCTAAGGGGGAGCAGGAGGAGAGCAGTCAGGCCGGGGATGCCATGCGTATGTATATGCACGTGGCCACCAGACAGCCTGGAGAGAAGGTCCCACAAGTAAGTCTGGGTGAGGGGACTGAGGGCCCGTGGGGGGGAGAGCTGGGCAAGACTGGGGCTGCTGGCCAGTCAAGGGGTGTGTGGGGCTTAAGGCCCAAGGCCAGAATGCGTGGATGCAGGGCCCTGGCAAGGGGTGGGATGGGGCCATGGGAGGATCATCCGGGGGGGCTCCTCGCCACTGTGTTTGTGAGGTTTGACCTAGAAACTACTATACAAAGCCCAAGCAAAAGTCTCTGTTATGTAACAAATGCCCATCTGCAATGATAAGGAGGAGACAGTCTTAGATAAAGGAGGCTTGAAAACAAAAGCAGAATCAGAGGACTGGGTCAAAGAGCTCATTAAAATACTAAAAATCATGCCCCTAGGTGGGGAGAAAGTATGCTAATAAAACATACGTGTATGTAAATGAGATACATAGCTAAAACACAGGTATAGAGACATGCTCAGTAAAGAACTCCTTGCGTTACTCCTTTATAACCAATTAGCAAACAAGAATGCTTATGAAGGTCTAAACCCCTGTATAAAAGATGCCTTGGAATTAGAAATCTGTGCACTTGTTACGTGAAATTATTCCGCTTGCACCTTGTATTGCTAGCAATAAATCTTCTTTAAGAAGGGGGAGCACGGGTGGCTAGTAGCAAAGGATGGTCACATTATCATCCCAGCTGCCTGGGTTCACGTGGTAGTAAAGAGCGCTCATCATGGTACCCACTACGGACCCAGGGCCCTGGTGAGATGGATCAGTCACTATGTAACTGGAGTGGGATTAAGAGAGGCTGCCAAGAAGGTATCAGAGACATGTGAGGTCTGCCAGAGAAATAACCCAAAAGGAGGGAGAACATGTCGGACTGCCCAGGCCCGGGAGGTAGTCAAGGCGCTCCTACGAGAAATCATACCTCGCTTCGGACTTCCAAAAGGAATAGGGTCAGACAATGGCCCACATTTCATTGCACAAATTACTCAGAAGGTTTCTGAGTTCCTGGGAATCAGCTGGCATTTACACACCCCTTGGAGACCTCAGTCCAGTGGAAAGGTGGAACGTATGAATCAGACCTTAAAAAGACACCTTGCAAAGATTTGCCAAGAAGCTCGACTCAAATGGCCAGAGGCCCTACCCTTGGCCCTGTTACGAGTAAGGGTCGCACCACATTCTAAATTGGGATTAAGCCCGTTTGAAATAATGTATGGTAAGCCTTACCCTCTGAGTCTGCCCATGGGTACTGAACAACAGTTACATGTTTTAGGAGAGGGAATGATTAGAGAATATGTATGATCTTTGGTTTCTGTTTTGTCTTCCATCCATCAGCAGGTACGGGACGTGCTGCAGACACGGGACCAGTCTCTTGCTCCAGAAAATCGACTATTACTTGGGAGTTACGCCCTTGTGAAAGACTGGAATGAGGAACCACTTCGAGCCAAATGGAAGGGCCCATATAGGGTACTTTTAACGACCCCGACGGCAGCAAAGCTCGAAGGAATCAAGACTTGGATACATTCCAGTCGCCTAAAGCCGGTGGCTGGACCGGAACAAGAAGGAACCCCTGCAGACTCCGGGACCGGAGGCAGAGAACAGTGGAAGGTGGAGCCAATAAGAGACTTAAAATTCCTATTCAAAAGAAAGGAACTTTAAATAATTTGTCAATCTTTGATCAAGTTTTTCCCAGGGGAGAGGGGGGACCTGTGCCCCCCAGATCTGTGTGCAAGTTGGGGGTGGACGTGGGCTGCCCACTGTGGGCTTGAGCTCCCCACCCTGCTGCCCTCCCCTGGGGCATTCACAGTCCAGCAGGTGCGACCTGGCACTACAGGGCAGAACAGGGTTGTGCAGGGAAGCTCCTTGCCGCTGTGAGCTCCGCACTGCCCTGGCGACATGTCCCCTGCCTGGGCGCGGGTATGCGCCTCACTGCTGCCACGCAGGCAGGAAATGCCTTGCCAAGGCAGCACAGAGCTCACAGCGGCAAGGAGTAGAGGCCCCAGGAGACAGTAGCAGTGTGGGGAGCCCAAACCTGAAGTAGGCAGCCTGCACCCTCCCCGCCCCTGCGCACAAATCTGGGAGTGCACACGGCGGCAGGGAACCACCCCCGCTCCCCCGCCTGAGCCTGCAGCAGGGGCAGGGTACGGCAGGGTCCACTGCACTGCAGCAGCTGTTGCTTCCTGTGGACATCAGCCAGGGCTTGGGTGCTGCTGTGGGGGGCAGCAGCTGCAGACCCAGGTCCCTGGCCCCATAGCCCTGGCAGCTGGAGGCCCCCCTCCAGCAGGGATGGGGAGGTAGGTGGCGGGGAGGGGGGAAGCCAGGGTTGAAGTGGCTGTTGAGATTCAGAAGGGGCACTGGCAGGACCAGGGGGCTGTGGGTGGGGAGTTAGGGGCACCGTGGCTTGGGAGTGAGGGGCCTGGACCTGCATTCTGTGAGCTAAGGGGGTAGAGAGAGCTCTGATTTTCCATGATAAAATATCCAAAATCAAATACCAAATTTTATACGTAATTAGAATTTATTTTATTATAGTGACTGAGGCACTATTAGGCTTCCAAATTGCTTTAAAATTGTAAATAGCTCAAGAAAACATTGTGTTTAGCTGATACCTCTCTCTATATATAGTGACCTTTCATCTTAATCATGGATTTGGGGTGTTTTAATTAGAGAATTTGCAATTCTTTATCAGAGAACTTACAATCTTTTTAATCAGGGAAAACCAGGATCCCTGTTTATTAGTACTGCTGGGATTTTGACAGAGGAAGTAAGTAAAAAGAATAGCGGTGAATGGGGGCTGTATGCCAAAGAATATGGCTACAAATTAGAAACACTGGGAACACTGGCACAAAGGCTCTCCAGACTATATCTATAGATATAGGGGGGTGTGTGTGTGTGTGTGTGTGTGTGTGTGTGTGTGTGTGTCACACTGGTGATGGTGGCTAAATAGGTAGATATTATCAGACAGGTGATCTACAAAAACATGAACAGCCCCCAGGAAGCTCCTCTGCTGTATTTGCCGAAATGGACTGGACCCTGAACAGAAACAAGTAATTTCCAACCACCATGTAGGATGGACACAAGATGACCCTCTGCGTGTAAAGGTTCAAAAGGCAAGAGATAGGGCAT
>NW_005843538.1:5612-7551 GCF_000455745.1 Alligator sinensis
TCCTGTCTGGTTAAGTTTGGGGGATCCATTGGTACAGGAATATCACTGGAAAACTGCACATGCGTATACATATTTTATAACCAAATACTATATATGTTTTCTCTATATTTTCTCAATTTACAAATGCATGAAAATGTAGACTTTTCACAAGAAACAATGTTTATTGAGTAAAAAAAATTACACTGTTTGTTAGGAAAAAAAGTCACATTTCATATTTATGACAACATCAGGGGGTCCGTATTGCATGGCTAGAAAGTAATAAATCACAAAACACATTATGACTTTGCTAAGGTATCAGAAAAACCCAAGATAATTTTGGAGCATTTTATCCAATAGAAGTAAAATATGTTAATTGAGACAGCTAGCTGATTCACTTTGGTTATCAGAATAATTCCTTAAATAACCCATTTTCCAAAGTGACGTAGAAATTAAGACGTATTCTTGATGATATGTGCAATATTAAAATAGAGCTGTCTAGTGGATGTTCAGACCAGCCCAGAGAGTTGTGGGGATTGCAGAGAGGCAGTGGGGATTCCAAGATCATGCCTGATTCCCACTTGCTCTGCATATGCAAGCAAAGAGAACATATACAGGTTTCCCTCGCTTTATGCTGTACACGTGTTCTTGGAAAATAGCACATAACTCAAAGTCGCATAAAGGGAACCCACTTTACAATGTAACTAATAGGGATAGGTTCCAAGACCTCGAGTGTACTGACCCCCAGGCCCATTTCTACCACTTCTACAAGACAATTTCAGTACTCACCAACAGCAGACAGTACACACAAGCACAGGGCGCTATCATAATGGGGATGGCAACTACAGAAACACGTGTTGCAGACAATAAGTGGATGCAGGACACTATATTTTGATGCGTGTCACTCCCACAATGCACTGCACAAAGCAGCTGACTGTGGCTTCCAACACATGGCTCGCGTAAGAGTGAATTTACCTCATGTATAATGAATTTTTGGTATAAAACAGGTTATTGCAAAAGAGCGAATTCGCACATACAGAACCCACATAAAGTGAGGGAAACCTGTACACAGCGGTGGCCTAAGGGTTACTGGGTGTCTATACACAAGCACAGAGGCTCTTCCAACGCACTGTCATTACAGTGCATCAGAACAGACTCAATTAATCAAGTTTGCAGGAGCGTGATAACTACTGTCTCATGTATCAGCACCCCCCTGTTTCAAAATGGCAGTGGGGGTACTTAAAGTAAAACTCAGACACGGGATGCTTCGGTGCTTTAATTAGAGCGACTCTAAGAGCTACTCTAATTAAAATGCTGGCTTTATGAAGTAATCTAGTCCAGTGGTTCTCAACCTTTTTCACAACGGGATGCATTAGCATAATTATCAGCTTGCCGTGATTCACAACCCACAACCCCCCTCCCCTTCATAGATTTCATAGACATTAGGGCTGGAAGGGACCTCGGAAGATCATCGAGTCCAGCCCCCTGCCCAAAGGGCAGGAAGTCAGCTGGGGTCATAGGATCCCAACAAGATGAGCATCCTAAAGAAATTCTTCCTTATGTCCAGCCTGAAACGGTCTTGTCGTAGTTTATGACCGTTCGACCAAGTCGTCATCCCATGGGGCGCTCTGGTGAACAAACGTTCCCCCAGATACTGGTGGTCACCCCTGATAAACTTATAGGTGGCCATCAGATCACCCCTGAGCCTGCGCTTTTCCAGGCTAAAGAGCCCCAGGGCTCTCAGCCTGTCATCGTAGGGTCTGCTTCCCTGACCTCTGATCATGCGCGTGGCTCTTCTCTGGACTCTCTCAAGCTTCTCCACATCCTTTTTGAATTGTGGAGCCCAAAACTGGACGCAGTACTCCAGCTGCGGCCTCACCAAGGCCGAGTACAAGGGGAGAATGATGTCCCGGGATTTGCTTGAGAAGCATCTATGGATGCAAGCCAGCGTTTTGGTCGCTTT
>NW_005843538.1:8001-22490 GCF_000455745.1 Alligator sinensis
GATCATGGGGCACCAGATCGAAGGCTTTTTTGAAGTCAAGATATATGACATCAATCTCTTCTCCCTTGTCCAGGTGATAGGTCACCTGGTCGTAGAAGGAAATGAGATTGGTCAAGCAAGACCTACCCGCAACAAACCCGTGCTGGCTATCCCTTAAGATGTTGGCGTCGGCCAGTCCATTAAGGATGGCCTCTTTAATAAACTTTTCTAAGATCTTCCCCAGGATAGAGGTCAGGCTAATGGGCCTGTAGTTAGCCGGATCCACTTTCCTCCCTTTCTTGAAGATAGGCACCACATTGGCCTCCTTCTAGTCTTCGGGCACTTCAAGATTGTCAGGGCCGGCTGACTTGAAGGTATCCAGCTTCTCAAGATGTTCCTTCACAAAGTCAGCATCAATGGAGGGCAGGGGATCACCCTCACACGGACTTTCCTGTCCCGTAGTGGGCATGGGCGTCCCATGGGACTGATGAAAGACCAATGCAAAGTACCTATTTAACAATGACAAACCCTTTAGTTTGGGGAAGACGCAGGGAACAGCTTTTTCTGGTCCAATCCTCCCCCAGAGCAGAGCAGGAAGGAGATATACAAACTTTCATTCTTGTGAGAAAGAGGTTGAGAACTGGAAGATATCCCTTAAGGGGCGGGAAGTGGACTTTTTATTGTCCTTGATGCTCAAAGCTAGTTGGAGTTCAGTTGCAGCCTTGGCTTTCCTGGTCTGCTCCCTACAGGACCGAACCAGTGCAGAATAATCCTCCTTGGAGCCCTTCCCTGGGCCCTGACCCACATAGTCTCTCTCTTCCTCTCCCCACTCCGCCGGCTACTGCATCCAGCCCCCTCCCTCCCTCTCTGGCTCCTGGGGCTGCTCTCACAAAGTTGTGTGCTCACCATGCCCCTGGCTGTGAGGAGGCTCCATGCTGGCTGCAAGTGTTGTAGCCTACACGCAGAAACCACGCAATTGCCTGGGATCTCCCTGAGACCCTTTACAATGTTTTTGCGACCCACAGGTTGAGAAACACTGATCTAGTCCAACCACCTGCTCAAGCCAGGATCATGCTTCTCTAAATCATCCTGGATAAGTGTCTGTTTAACTTGCTTTAAAAAGCTTTGTGAACAACTGTCACACACAAGTAAAAGGAGAAATGCCCAAAATACCAAAAAGCACCGTGACTTCCTGCAAGTTAAGCAGAGGCAGCAGGGCATCCTGGTGTGGAAATCAGCTTCCTTGCTGAAGACATGCACCCTCTTGGTGACAATTTTTTTGGGTGGGGGGAAGTATGTGGTATATGAATAAATACAGTAAATATTTTACTTATTTAATTTTAAAAAAATCAAAATTAAGCTCTTACTATTTAAACAAATTGGACTGTGGGTGAGGATTGACAATAGCACCCGTATTACTAACATTCTATTATACACCATGACAGTCCAGCTGGACCCACTACCTATGGTAGCCTGTACATCAGTGCTATCCAAGTTCCAGGAGGATACTGCATGCCCCATATGCCACACCAGCAAGGGCTGCACAATATGTGGGTTGCACCAGGGCAAGCCATGGGCCCCCACAACTGCAATGCTCATGTGCACCATCCTGGATTCACCCCTTGCTCCCTGCACTGCATGCTGCACTGCCCCAACCCTGGGTGCGGGGGCAGGACAGGGCAGCCAGAAGAGGGAGGGGGAGGAGCCTGGAGCCCCATTTGTTTATGAAGCAAGAGTGCTTCCACAGGCCCCTAGTTGGACAGCCCTGCTTTAAATCATACTCAGTAAATCCAAAGTTTCTCGATTTAAGCCTTGTGTTACCTTTCAGGCAGAGGCTGAATCTAAATAGTGAATTCAGTGAGGCTGTGCAATTTTACCTTATATCCAAACAGCAGCAGGAGGAAACTCGGTCCAGATAATTCTGAGGCACTGTTATCCAGTACCTGTCTCTGTAAGCATCATGTATTATAATAGCATAGTAAATAATTTTAAAATGTTTAGAGTTATTTAGAGTTTATAATGCTAATAACATCTCCCAGTGAGAAAACCGTCATCACAGAATGTTGCAAGACAACTGACTGTTTGCCGCTTCAGTCTTTAAAATGTGCTATTAAGTTTCTAGTAGCCAGGCAATTTCAGATGATTATACTTATACAGCATATCATTGTTACTGTCTGGCAATTCCTATCAATAGGATGGCAAATTTTACCAAGTATGGTGAGCCATTTAGCAATAAACATAAATCTATTTTGCAATAGAATGAATCTGTTCTTTGTATTCAGATGGTACTGAGAGCTGGATAAAGCACTTTACATTTTATCATCCCAAATGATAAATCTGTTGTGTTTTCCACAAGACGGATTGTTTCACAAGATAAAATTATGCCATGTGAACATGAAAAATACAATCTATATCCTTGGTCAAGTTACTGCTAATTTATAAAATATATTACACCTAAATCTGTCTCAATGCCTTAAGGCAACCTGAAACTTCTCCACTGAAATGCATCCTCATAATGACTCTTTCATTAAAAGAACCCTAGCACCTTTTTGTTCTGCTCATTTGTTCAACTTTATGTAAATATAACATAGCATTTTGGAATACTGTACATGCCTTACACAGAAAGTCTCTGTAGGAAAGAACATATCTTGGGAGCGTCTAGAAATAAATAATAATGGATGGCTTACAGGCAGTAAACATCTGTTTTCCTTGCTGTAATGCCCATAATAGGCATTAATATTTCTGTTATATAGAAGACAGTTGCACAAGTTTTCAAACTAGGGGTGCGCCGATAAGTATTTTCCTGGCCAATACCAATGGCTGATTATTAATTGGCCATATTGGTCAATACCAGTTGGACAGTTGCACAAGTTTTCATGTAGATAAACTAAGGGTGCACTGATAAGGATTTTCTTGGAAATTACCGATGGGTGATTACTATAAACAGCCATATTAGCCAATACCAATCCAATAACCGATTTACAAAAATGCCGCCCAGCAGCTTGGAGAGCAGTGTCCAGCTGGTAAGTCTGTGGGGCGGAAGGGGTGTGGGGGGCAGATAGGCTGCAATGGTAAGGGAGGGAGTGGGGCAGGGGCAGGAACTGCCCAGCCAGGGCAGTGAATGTGATGTCATTGGGAGCGGAACGGAGCTGCAGGCAGCTTGCCCAGGGGTGCGGGAGGGTGGGGAAGGGGGGTGGCCCCTGCCCCACTCCCTCTCTCACCATGGCGACCTCGATCTGCCTCTCCACACCTCTTCCCTCCCCCACGCCCCTCCCCCCATAGACTTATTGGCTCCACACTGCTCTCCAAGCTGCTGGGCTACATTCCTGGCCCCATGTACAATGCGGCTGCACGTGTGCATGCAGCATTTATCTGTGACATTATCGGCTACACTGGCCAAAAAAAGCTGATTACCAATAATATAGTAATACTGACTATACAAATGGAGAACAGCAGAGATTAGACTCACTCATTTTTAATGGAAGGCCCAATTTTCCTCCATTTAAGGTCTATGGCAAAATTCCCATTAGTCTTAATCTTAGCATTGAGCCTTTAATAGAGGAAGATGGGACTAGAGGGGGCTCTCCTGAGCCAGTGAATCAAGTCCCATATGTTTTCAAGAAACTATTTACCCAGCAATTCCTAAAACTTGTCCCCTCCATGCTCTGGCACAACACAGCTCCAAAGCACAAATCCAAAAACACTGAGAACACCCAACAACATGCCAAAGATAAAAGTATGAGAGAAGAGGGTACTGCTAAATATAATATAAAAATTGCTATTCAAATAAACAGTAAGGCCACTGTTACAGAAGTCTAAGACATATGCCTCAAATCAGCAGTACTTATACAAGCAAAACTCCATTTTTTTTTGTTTAACAAGTTGCAGAATGGTGTAATATGAATATTCTCAGAAATGCTGTTGGTTGATTGCTCTGACTCAGGGCTGTCCAACTGGCAGCCTGAGGGTTGCATGTGGAGTATGAGGGGTTAAATCAAAGAGTGCTCCCATTCCCGCTCCCCCTGGCTCCTGCCTGGCCACCACTCCCTACATTGCTCCAGCTGCAATAGTGGCCAGGCTCCCTTCATTCTCTAGGTGACACTTCATGCCTCTGTCCCAGGTGGCAAGTCAGTGCAAGAGTGCAGGGATCTGAGGGTAGACCTGGGCATGCTGTGAAATAGGGAGGTCTGGGGGTCATGCACACAGTGCAGCAACGGGGTAGGCTTGCAGGTGCACAGTGCACACCAGGGGGCAGGGTCATGGGCATGCAGTGCGGTTATCGTGGAGCATCCATGGGGTGTGCATCCTTGGGGGGCCTGGCTCACCCTGCTAAGGCCCATAGGATGAACAGCCTCGCTGGTGTGGCCCGCAAAGCATGTAGTCCCTGGCTGTTTGAAAGTTGGACAGCCCTATTCTGAGTAATATCCCATCTTTGGTAATAACAGCTATCATGCACATAGGGAATGCGCACACCAATGCGATCTGTTTATCGGGACTGCAGGAAGTATGTCAGGAGAGTCACTGGACAGCATATCTGGGGGTTGAACGTAACCCTATTTTAATGATGCATACTTCGTTCTTTTTAGCCAGGCCTTTATTCTAGCACACTCCTGTGTGATTTGAAGGCATTCTGCTCAAATAAATGCATGGGAACAGAAGTGGAAGACATTTCTTTTGCTTTTCCCTCCCTAGTTCACATCAGCAAGGCATACACAGGCATATCAATGCATGTTCTCATCTTTCACAAACATTGAGTTTCGAGCACAATCACAGCTCATGCTGCAGAACTCTATACTACTGTAGACTTTTCTCCATCTTTGTTAACAGCTAAAATATCAGTCGCGGCCAAAAGAGGAGAAAGGAAACTTGTGCAACAAGATTCTAACCCCAACCCGTCCCTCCCCCCCCAAACCAACCCATCCCTGTCTTTTTACTTTTCTATAGCCCACAAACTTTCCTTTGTTCTTCTATAAAGTAACATATCAATATCATTAGTCAATTATTAAGGATTATAATGTCTAAAGAACCATCACTAAACTGATAAAGCTACTCCAATAAAGAGATGAAATTAAGGAAGCACAAAGATGAAGAGTTTGCATATTAGTCAAAGATTTTGAGTTTCCATTCCTTTAAAATGCGTGCTGACGATGCAGAATTTCAAAACGTGGTGGTGATCTGCTCATCAGTGAGATGAAACACAGACCTGCGAAGACATGCATAGTCCCTCAGGATGCTGCTAGTAAGCAGGCAAGGTTAGGTTGCCAACAGGGGTGGCATCTATACCAAATGTGCGCTTGGTGGTAGTTTTAAGAACCATTTCTATACAGTTCTGTTGTATTACTGGGGGCTTGTAATGTGTTTTACACATACACTGGCAAAATATTTGCAAACCCAAAGTTTCTAAATCACAGTGATTAAAGAAAAAGATAATACTGGTTTTTGCTCTCTTTTGCTTTTTGAATTCCCTTTGTCTCTCAATAATATATATGTGTGTAAGCATAAGCATATGTACATGGGCTTGTGACAATTAGCACGGTCCCCACCCTATTTTCAGTGTTTCACCTCTGGCCCACGGAGCTGTGTCACCCAGCCTATGGAAATTCCCAACAGAATTTAGGCGCGGAGTGGTATCAGCATTATTTGCTCCCAGAGCTGCAGCAATTAACGCTATAACTGCTCCCCCACTGCCAAATTTCTGGGCCCGTGGGGAGCCCTGTGGTGCAGATGACCTGCCTGCATACGAACTATGGGGTCAGGCTGGTACATGGAGTTGCTCTACAGTTGGATCCAGCATGCAGAACTGGGCTGGCATCCCAGATCACACCCGCAGATCGACACCATGTGCTGATCCTGTGCTGGGTCCAGCCTGTGGACTGGACGCACACTGTTTATCCCCCTATAGGGTAGGAGAGGTTGAGCAATACCAGCACCTGCTACAAGAGCTCTTGCTCCCACATCATTCTGTCCTATGCTCAGCATTTAATTGTACCACCAACCCCCAAATCAATCCTCATCCACCCCAAAGCCAACATTGAGCTTTGCTGGCAAAAGTAGCATACAGATTGAACAAATGAATGAACATGGCCAACACATCACTATTCTTATATTTATATCAGCTCTGCCTCACTCTTTCCAGAGACCGCAGGTTGCTCCACAGAATTATTCACTCTGCTCAGATACAGAAACTTGGATCAAGAAGTTCTGACCCCTCTGGAGTTGACACCAAAATTTCTATTGACCTGAATAGAGCGAGGATTTCATTCAAAATCAACAATTAATGCATGAGTTACAGAAACGGGAACTGAAAAGTTATTATCATGTGATGCTATATACTAGTGACCAGTATTGATCAAGGTGGTGTTCCCAGATCAATTCCTCCCGGGCAAGAGTCCACTTCACAATTGGCAGAACCCTCACCCAGCCCCAAAAATAGTTACAGACGCAGATTAGAATAAGTCACCTCTTTTGGAGTCTGACTTCATTGCTCAGAAAACACAAATGATGAATGAATTGCAAACAGGCACTGGAAGGAATATTAAATGGCAACCTGCGATTTGATCCGCTCAACACTGGCATGAGATGGTATGCACGCACCCATTTCACATACAAGATACTTAACTGGGTGCGGTGTGGGGTGACAAGGTTCCTCCTATAGACCTCACAGGTCAAGATAGACCCTGCCCTTCCCCTTCCCACCAGGATTCACAGGAGAGTGAGGATGGGGCACCAGAGGAAACAGGAGGCTACATCATCAGGGAACAATATTTAATTGGTTGGGGAATGCATGAAGACCAGTTACCTGCTATTCTCCTCCACTGGGTGTAGCAAACCTCATTGTGCATGTGTTTAGGGAGGAGGGGTTGGTTTCAACACCTGTTCTTCTGCTTTATAGCACCATTCTCTGGACCAACAAGGGGAAGAGCATCTTCCCAGGCTCCCTTCTGCTTCCCTGACTACTTCTCTACTGGGAATAGTATATTTTCCTCAAAGTCCAATCAAATGTCCATCTCTACACACAATGAGACGGGGGAGGTATTAACAAAGAAAAAAGAAAGTAGCTCCAAAATAACTACCTAAAAACCAACCTTGGGTTTAGCTTCAAATATCCCTTTCAACAGCTGTCCATGCACCTGTCCTTCCTTTTTTCCCCTTCCCCTTTTTCTTGATACATCTACTTCAGACTTAGTTTTCTCTGCCCATCTCTTAATAGCCCACAGAAAATCTGTCAGCAGAGGGCCACTTGATCTGCAAATTAAGCCAAATTCCCAACCACACCCAAAATTCATTTAAAAATAACGGCTGGATACTTCAACTAGCAGCTGTAGCCTGCAAAGAAAATTCTGCTTTCACTGGCTATGACTTTCAGCACAAAATACAAAGGAAGGACTTCGCCCAGAGAAAATATTGTTTATAACTCTAAAATTTCCTTTGTTTTACAAATCAAGCTTCAAAATTCTGGAACTGCCGCGTGAATCTGCCTTTACCTACAAATGCAATTCAGATGTTTTTAATATTTTCAAGTATTTGGAGGAAAATATATTACAGAAACCTTGTTTTCATTAAAAAAAACCAACACCCCATGTCTCTCAAACTAAAAAGGCTGAACCAGGGTGTGTGATCATAAGACAAGAGGGGACAGTTTCATTTTCAGAAACATAGTAAGGATGCTCAGTCTTTCCCCCATGGCACAATGACTGTCACAGTAAGATAGTAATGGGACTCTGCCCTTTTTTCTGAGAACCTCACAAAGATTTTCAAAAAATTAACCTTTAAAACACATGTAATTTCTGCATGTTACTGAAGCTGTCTGACTTCTTCATGTGAATGCAGTCAGGCAGTCAAAGTCTAGAAAAGCAATTGTGGCTCCTGATGATGTATCCCTTGTTTTAAACATGAGAACATACCCCTCTTCAGAACTGTCTGAGAAACTTCCTTTGGGATGAGGGCACGATGTTTAAAAATTCCTACTTGATCGGTTAATGTAGGTCCAGTGGGGAAACGTCTCTGCATATAGTACTGTCTGGGAACTTAAGGGCAAGCTACTGAAAATCTTCCAGGATTTGCTACTGACATGCTGCAGCTTCCCTATTAACCAGACAGAGCTAATAATACTTCCCTACTAGATCAGGATAAGACTTAATTAATGCTCACAAGCACTTTGATACACCAAGATAAAAGGTGCTACACAAGTGCAAAGTGTTATCTTAATCTATGCTCACCGTAATCCCCAGTATGGCATTAAGGCAAAGAAAATCCAGGATGTGATTTTTTTAAAAAATCAATGTAATAAAACCAGACAATTTTTTTGTTCTCTGGGTTGCTAGGCTGCAAATCCAGCACTGAAGACTTTCCAGGTTTTGTATGGCAATTTTTTTTCTGAGGTGAGTCCTTTGTGCCTTGGTAATGTTAAAAATTGTAGATGGAAAAGTATAACTTTTCTTCAGATCCTCAGGCGTCCACTTTTACCCTTCTTTGTAGAAACCAATTTATGACAGTATTGTTCTACTTTTGCTCTACTTACTCTGCCTCCTAGGAAAACGTTTCCACTTTCTCAATCTGATACTGGCATGAATGATTTTTAGACATTTTGCTAGCATGACTTCCAAGTCATGCATTTCCAAATATCAGCTCCAAATTACTCCTCATTTTCAGGAAAATGCAAAGTACAAAGCGAGTCTGCTGTTGTTCTATCATTTTCTCCTGCAAATCTTTAAAATACAGTCCAGGCACAAGAACTGAAAATTCTCCCCTCAAACAACTGTGAAATAATAAATGAGTAAAAAAAGAAAACAATGTAGACTTACAAATCATTAAATTAACTTTGTTTTTGTTGAAACCCTTCTACCTGACTATTAGTAGATTATACATACACACACAAATAAAAGAATAAATAGTAGATCTAACCAATGACATCTCAAATTTGTTACTTCAAAATGTTGTCGATATAGCTCAGATGAAACTTTACAGGCAAAAAATTAACTTTGGAAAATATTTTAAAAATATACACATTTAGACTTGCTGCTCTTTTTTGTTTGCGCCCTGTAAAACCTGAAAACTCATTCAGAATTAGTAGTGGTATTAGTAGGACTGTGTTAATACTGTATTTCATATCAATTTAGAATTTCTTAAATTGAATTACTTTTTAATTATAATAAGCTTAATTCAAGCATAACAGATCCAAGTACAAATACTTTAGGCTGTATTAAAATCTCTAGGATATAACAATATACTAAACTAAGTCCCTTTGGAAGTCATCGGCAACTTCTCTGAGCCTAGCAAAGCAACACAGATTACTTTCTTTGAAGTCCTTTCCAAGGTCACTTGGTCAAAAGTTGAAATGTAAACTACCTGACTGTATTCCTTCAGGAGCTCTCAACCTTTTTCACGTTGTAATTTAGTACTGTCACTGGTGCCTCTACCCAGTCTCCTTTCCTAGCATCACTGCTACTCTAAATCAAAACTGCAAAAGCTGAAATGTTTGCTGACGTGAGGACAGAATTTAGAGCTGGAAAATGACTTTTCTGTAATGCAATAGGTATGGCTTCTTTAGTCAGATCCTCCCCGTTTATAGTTGGGCTATTTATTTCTACCACCTTGGTGTGCAGAACTTTACATTCATTAAAACCCATTTCCCCTGCGTAGGCTCGACTGTTCTCATTTCTTGAGGTTCTCAAGAGTTTGGTCGGACTGCAGACGCATTTTCTGCCCATCTGGTTTTGTGGCACTCACAGGTTTGAGCATTATAGAAACTGCACGAAAGAAACACCTAATAAAGAAAGATGGGAGGCAGTTTCATAGGAAGCAGCAAAGCAATATGTTTTAGTTCTGTCACTAAAACAATCTCTGTGAAAGCTAAAGGACACCAGTAGCAGGAAAGGTTATTCCCTGCTTAAAAACTGACCAGCATTTCACTGGCATAATGGATGCAGCTCAAAAGACCACCTTGCAGCACGCTGTAGTCTACTGGCGGTCAACAAAACAGGCAAGTTTTGTGACTAAGCCATCTCCTGAAACACATGCTACTATATCAGATTTATTTTGCTGAGTAACAAAAGTTGTTCAGTGTTTCATTATATCATACATCCTATAGTGTGACTGCCCTGAAGGAAATGAATTAAAAAAAAATTAGTTACTGCAGACAGGCCCCCACGTATCATAGAAATGACATCCCAAACTTCTCCCCAGGTCCCGTTTCCGAAGCAAAATATCAACTCAATCTAGTTGATGCACCTCATATCACCTTTAGGGTCAAGTGGCCTATTTTGCAGATTTTTTTTCTTACTTTCTGATAAATGCTCTTTCGGCTGTATTTACGAGTCAACCAATTCATTTCATCACATCTATATACTCCCTGTGGAGTACTTATGAAGTATTTCAAAGATCTTACTTAATGTTTGCAGCAAGTAGGCCGGAATTCAAATGGGATGTCTACTGATGTTCGCTGCCCAGATTATCTTGCAGTTGATTAGTTTATTTCAATGTGCAATTTTAAAATAAATATAAAAGAATGTCAATAACCATTACAATGATGGCTTGGCACAAAAATACTGTCTAGTCAGAGCCTCTGGAAGTCTAAGGCAATTAAAGCTTAAATAGAGACATGGTTCCTAGATCCTGCTATACTGACTCGACTGATTCTCCAGCAAATTCTTTTCAGCGTGTTCCAGCCCTAATTAGCACCCAAAAAGTAGTTTTATCAATATAAATGTTGATTTATCAACATAATCTTACACCGTCTATCACACTTCTCTTCCAGAATGATCCCACAGCGGTTTTCCAATGTTTTACAAGCTACGTCCAGGAATCACTTAAGTTTCCACTGTTTGCTGCTGAGAGGCTACAACAACGCAGCCCACACTCGTGTAGCTGCACTCCAGGTAATAATTACTTCAGCATTCATCAGACACTGCCCACTGATACTTGTTCACGAAATGTCTTGGATGGAGTGTGTTTATATGTTCCTTTCAAGTGACACAATGTCTGATTTTCCTCTTGAACTCCCTTACGTTAAGAATAATTTCACTGAAATGAGACTGGTGGAAATAAAGAGACGAGGATAATACATTCACTTTTATTTCTAATCATACATTTACTATTATTTGTATACATGTCATATTATTCTATTGTATTTTTGCGATGAACTCCATACTTGTGATGGACACTATTATTATTATAAACAAATATGTAGGCACTACTGGACAAGCAAGCATGGGAAATTAAGTGCGGCACTCCCACGAGATCCCTCTCGACAAAGCCCATGAAACCTCAGCATTGGGTTCAATGTTTAAAAGGCGCTATTAAAATGGGATGTTGATGTAGATTTATTTACATTTGTCGCTCCCTATTCCACAGGTCTTCTTGGTGGAAGATGATACCAGGTCACCCGCTTCACCCCCCTGGGCAGCTAGCAGGCAGGCAGTAAGACCCAAGTGAGACCCCCTGAGGTCCTACCACTGTGGGTTCATTTACTTTTCCTGGTTTCCCCTTGCTTTCATGTTTTTTTTACAACCTAGAGCACATCGTGTTTCTGAAACCCTAGAAATGGGAAGATTTAATCATAATACATTTATAAAATATCTTTTTCTCTAATCAAGGCCCTGGGGCATTGTAATAATAACTGCTACCCTGATAAAATTTCACACCAAAAGGAAAATTGAAAAGTTCAGACACTGGGGGGAAAAAAAAAAAAAAAAAAGTAAAGCAAGGGAAACATATTATTTGTGCACTGCTGCCTTCTTGTTCCCTCTTGTATACCATCCCCCCACCAGTGTTAAATCATGCCATTTTAATAGTTTGCTGCCTAATATTTGTTTGGTTTGCATAATATTATGCAAACTTACCTCACTAATATGAAGAAATAAATATTTCTGTCAAAGGCAGATAGAAGTAAATAATTAAAGATTGCCATTTTATAAGTGTTTTAGAGCATCCATTACTCTTGAAAGCAATATATTTTCCAATGTCACCTTCTTACAGACTGTGCTTCTGAGTGTGCTCGATTTGTCCACATCAGTCACATTTCCTGATCTGGAATACAATGTACTCAGCGACAGACACAGCAATCAAGTCAAACGTCTGAGAAAAAATGTGGCTTTTTTAACAGAAGAAATAAAGAAACCGAAAAACAGCTAATAACGTGAAGCTTTTTGTTTAAAAAAAAAACAAAACAACCATGACTTTGGGATTGATGCAATGCTCATTGATCTCTCATTACCCACTCAGCCAAACAGAATTGCCCACTCACAAACCATGCTCCAGCTCAGACCTTCACGCAGAAAGGTTCTCTAACGAGATCCAGGGTTTGCCTTAGTGCCTGTGAATCACTGTGGATTCAAGTGAGATGATCTAGTTCCACCAGCCGTTTACTGTGTGAATCTTCCCAGCAATACTTTTCTTCTTATTCAAACCAGCATGGTTTTAAAATTTCCCTACCATTTGTGTTCCAACCACTTCCCTTAGAAAACCTTGTCTTTTTTAAAAGCTTTGTAAATGTGGCTCTCAAACATGTGTATGACAAATAGTACCTCCACATCATAAGGGATGTCCACACAGTACAATGCAGTGCTGTGTAGAGATACTCAAGCTAGTTCTCAGCAAACCAATGTAACTGTGTCAGTGCAGTATTCTGCCTGAACTAATTATCCTTGCTTAGATGATACACACTTTCCTCATCGCATCACTCAAATATGACTGCTCGTCGTAATTTCAGTTATGTTTTGACAAATAGTAAGTAGGATGCTGCATGCCACTAATGTTTCTTTCATCCCCAATTTTTTTTTTTTCTGGAGAATTATTTTATTTCGACTGTAACTGGTAATTAACTTAGAAGTACACTCAGCAGTTGTAAAATTCATGCTGTTCTGCACTTGTAGAGGTACAAAAGGTCCCTTGTTTGCAGTACTATGCTGATTGATTCCTACGGTAGAGCTGCTGATTCTCTGCGTGAGTTTTCCCAGATAACACATGGCCTTTTAAATATTGGTGCACTGGGTATTTATAAAGCATACATTTTCTACAGATAAGTTGGGCTGAGAAAGCTTATTCAACATTATAAGACGCATACCTAAAAATGATCAAAGTTATTAAAATGATTAAAAACAAAGACTATAATGATAGAAATGACAAGTATGAAAGAAAAAAAACCTGTAAGACATTTAAATATTTATTATATTTTCATAATGTTATAGTAGTCATCTTTAATTGTAATACTCAAATGAATTTATAATCATAGTTATTACAGCTAAAATTGAATGAGCTGTGTTTTTGTGGTAAGTCAATTGTTCAAGGGTTATATTTCATTTTACTGCACAAATCATGATTACTTACACAACAGTAACTGCAGCTCTTTGAGATACTGTTGTCAATGAAGATCACACAGTAGGTTTGCACATGGGTTGTGTATCCCAGAATCGGCTAAACTTCTGTGCCCATCAGGGTTGCATATATGCCCTGTACCTCTCTGTGCTCCCACTCAAGGCATAAAGTATGGAGCAGCTATAACCCACCTTAAATGCTGACTCAATATAAAACTTTCATTAGGTAAGGACTTCAAATGCAGGGATGGAGAGTGGGAGGGGGTATTCCTACTGACTGCATTGTCTTGAAGAACTACAGGTACTATATTGACTAACAATTTTCTCTTCAAGTGTATGTCAGCTTAGATGTTGCTGTAGGCTATAGACAACCTCTCTTTAGGATGGTGGCACGAGGCGTATCAGTTATAACAAAGATCTCAGCACTGCTCTCCCAAATCTTGCACCGGATCTGGTACCTGCACCCAGTGCATTGTGCTTGGCAAGTGTGGGCAGCCCCACCTCATCCTGCCACCACTGCTGCTTCATGTGGGAGCCAGAGATGCTGAAGCCCCTCCGCTCACCCAGCAATATTAATCTACAAACTGGAACAATCATGTGTCTGTCTGGCAGATTTCTGAAGGTGTTCGGAAACACTTGTGCCATTAGCAGAGCCATAGCGTAGTGGTTTTCAACCTGTGGTCTGCAGACTCATGCTAAAGTACGGTGGGGTATAGGGATATCTACTACTCCTGGGGGTCCACAAAGTACTTAGGTTAGATCCTACAAAACTGATGGGAGGCCACCAGCAAAAGTCTGGTGGTATATAGGGACCAGTCTTTATCAGTCTGTGCCCCGACTTTTCGTCTTCACAGCACATCTAGTACATGTGAACGTGTGAGAGTTTGATGTGGCAATTTGGGGGACTCCCAGGGTGAATGTTTGCCTGTATACGCAGGGGACTGTACCGGATGGCTTTCATCAAGAAGCTTCAAATCCGGGTTTCCTGAGTAAGAGAAAACAACTTTTGACACATGCAAAACGTTTGACAGCTTTTTGGCTGAAAACGAGTTGATGCTGGACATTGACGTAAAAAGCCAAAAGGCTAAAAACGACTGGCATAGCAAGTTCCTTCCATACCCGGGGCACAGCAGGATGGAGAGAGGTGCTGACCACTGGAGGCAGGGGAGTAAGGGAAGGGGGGGGGGGGGGAGGGCC
>NW_005843538.1:22528-23006 GCF_000455745.1 Alligator sinensis
CCCAAATATGCTGTACACCAAAGGGTTGTGCCTGCTGTGACAAAGACTCCCCAGAGGCTGGGGAGAGTGCCATTCTGCTCACCCCACCTGCCCCCTGCCTGCCAGATACATGCTGGGTGCATGCCCCTGCCATGGCAAAGCCTCTTCGGGGACGGGGCATTCTGGCTCACCACCCCATCGTTATGCTATTACGCGATAAACGAAGTCCTCACAAACACTGGGGAAGGATCTATCTACCAGCTGGAAGCACAGCGATACAACAGCAGACTCTCTTCATATGTAGAATGCAGCTTGGGAAAAGCGATTTGAATGAAACTCAGAGTATGGACACATGAATGCTTGGAGCCCTTTCAAAAGGGGAACTTTTCAAAAAGGGCAGCAGCTGGCACATTCTAATTGTTATGTGGAAATGAGCTACGAACAATTCAAATGAAGCAACCCCCCCACCCCCTCCAACTTTAACCCTGGATGAAAGAGT
>NW_005843538.1:23016-25770 GCF_000455745.1 Alligator sinensis
GGGTTTTGCTATATTTGAATCATTCTCGACTCGTTCTCACATAACAATTAGAACTCACCAACTGCTGCCCTTTTGCAACGTTCCCCTTTTGAAAGGGCTCCCTGAGACACTATGTTTGAAATGAACTTTGCATGAGGCCTCTCGCCCACCTTTTCCTCTGAAGGCACTCAGAGGCGATGCACTGAAGGGTAATATTTAAATATTACTACCAGGTGAACGTTGACTGAAGAGAAGGAAAGTCTCGAATATTCCAATTTAAGTATGTAATTCCAGAGAATTTATACCCACTCAGACACTAAGCTATGTTAGGAGGCCTATATAGAAAAAACTTTCAATTGAGGAGTAAATCTTCTTTCTGCTGAGGGTACAGGCCATCTTCAGACATTGCTCTAAGACCTTGCATTTCTCAACTCTGGGTGGGAGGAGAAAGAATGGCGAACAGGGCATTTATAGTGGGATGAGTCCTTCCATGAAGCAAGAAAAACATCTGGCTAATGCAAGGGTGGGCAATTATTTCGGGAGGACGGCCGCTTACTGAGTTTTGGCAAGCCATTGAGGGCCGCATGACAGCTAGCCAGGGGCAAATAAATATTAACTTTCTGTATCTTCTGATACTCATCGCTCTTAGAAACAATACTGGGCAAGAAGGATGGTGTGACCTAGTACAGCAATTCTTATGGTCTCATCAAAACACAGTTTTGAACCCGGTAGAAGTATTGCTAGAGAAATGACTGTAAAACATGGTCCAATAAAATTAACTGGAATTATACATGCATATGGAGTCTGATCCAACTCTGATGGAGATCACTGAAAACTCAATGGGAGTGGAAAGCCTATTAGAAGATAAGGGATTAAGAAGTTAACAGATTATCCCTCATGTTTACCTGCTCCCTAAAATCCACAAACAAGGAAACCCCGCAAGACCTATCATTTCCAACCATGGAACCCTAACAGAAGAAATACCAGGTTTCATTGAATCCATCTTAAAACCGTTGTCACTCAAAGACTGAGCTATATCCAAAACGCAACTGACTTCCTGAGAACATTCAAAAACACAGACCACCTTCCCAACAAGACCTCCTAGCCACCATGGATGTCACTAGCTTACACACCAACATCCTACACTGGGATGGCATCCAAGCCTGACTCACGTATCTACAAGAACATGATCACAACTCCAGACCTCAGGATATCACTGAACTCGTATACTTCCTCCTCACAAACCACAACTTCAATTTCAACAACTAACACTTCCTCCAGACTATGCACACAACTATGGGCACCAAAATGGCCCCACAATATACCAACCTTTTTATGGCTCACCTAGAAGAAGACTTCCTCAAGAACTGCACCATCAAACCCTTACTATACATGAGATACCTAGATGACATCTTCATCATTTGGACCGAAACCCTGCAGTCTCTGATGGACTTCCACCAAAAATTCAACAATCACCACCCCTCCATCAGACTCTCTCTTGAATACGCTAACACCAGCATTTCCTCTTTGAACACCATGATCAATATTCAAGATGGTAAAATTCAAACCACCATATACAAAAAGCCCACAGACCAACATGCATATCTGCACAGAACCAGCAATCACCCAAAACACACCAAGAAAGATGTAATTTACAGCCAAGCTCTGCAATACGGCCCAATTTGCAGCGAGGAGAATACCTGTGATCACCACCTCACACATCTCAAAAATGCCAAGGACACTCCTCCAGAGAGATGGATCGCACTTTTGAAAGAGCCACATGGATACCACGTGAAGATCTGCTGCAGTACAAAAAGAAAATCCCCACAAATCGCACACCACTGGTTATGATATCTCATCCTTCCCTGGAACCTACATGGAAAATCCGCACACAACTGTAACCCATACTAGAAGAAGACCCAATTCTTAAAGATATTTTCCAGAACCACCCATCCTAGCCTTCAAACAAGCACCAAACCTCACTAACTTCATCACCAGAAGCAAACTCCCTATGACCCAAACCACACCCAATGGATCCAGACCATGCCAGGACAAGAGATGTAAAACCTGCCAACACATCTCCACCACTCCCACAATAACTTCCCCACAACAGAACCATCACCACTACTGGGTCATACACCTGCACCTCCAGAAATGTAATCTAGCTCATCCAATGCACCAAATGCCCTGATGGAAAATACATAGGAGAAACCAAACAACAACTGTGCACCAGAATAAACGCACACCAGAAATCTATCAAAGACAAAAATACCCAACTACCTGTGAGGGCACATTTCTCACAGGACAATCACTCCGTCTCTGATCTCTCAGTTCTAATCCTCAAAGGGAACTTACAACACACCTTTCACAAATGAGCCTATGAACTTCACTTCGTCAACCTACTGGGTACTAAAAATCATGGACTCAATACAGACATTGAATTTATGACGCGTTACAACCTGCCTGACATCTGATTTACATGGTACCTGCCTCACCTGACCTCTTACCTTCCTCCCCCCAACACTTTTTCTCTCCTCTCCTCCACATCTTCTCTGCCCTTTTTCTTCCTGGTTCCCTACCATATCCTTTTTATTGCTAGCCTCTTTTTTATCTTGTATTATTACCACCGTAGTGTTTTCCCTTTGGCCTTTTTTGTCCCCTTTTTTGGCCTTCTTCGCCTCCCCTCCCTTGTTTTACCTTTTGTTTTCTTACTTCTACCCTTTTATATTTTCACTGGCATCCTGTCACATTTTTAGCTTCTCCACTTCCTCCCTT
>NW_005843538.1:25780-29331 GCF_000455745.1 Alligator sinensis
TTCCTGATCTCCAACTATTCCCTTTTTCACAGACTGCCCTCTTTTCCACCTTGTATTTTATGTCTGTTATCTCCCTCTGACTTTTTCCCCCCTGCTCCCTTCCCCCTTTCCTTTTGTCTTGCTTATCTCTCTACCTATTAACATTTTAATTGACATCCTACCACACTTTTAGCTTCTCTCATTCCTTGGAGTCTCAGACCAGCAGAGACTCCCTATGCCTGATTAAGAGTGACTGCACTCGAATGCTGGCTAAGAACTTTTTTCCAGCTACTTAGTTGGCCTAATACAGGCTTGTCCAACATACGGCCCATGGGCCGCCATGTGGCCCTCCAAGCTGTGTTCTGAGGCCCGAGGTGCTGCGACGGGAAACAAAAGTAAACACTGTACTTTCATTTCGGGGGTGATACGATACCACTTTCTGTGAAGTCTTTGAATATGGCTCGCCGGCCCACTGGGTGATAAAAAGTTCATGATCTGGCCCCACATTCAAAAAGGTTGGACACCCCTGGTCTAATACAAGATATCACATCTACCCAAAGAACCTTGTCTGCTTATGTCCTTAGACCAACATGGCTAAAACCAAAAACCCAATATCCCTCATCTTGAAACTTAAGTTGTATACACTCCTTTCTGTGTGTATACAACACACAGAAAGGAGTGTTTTAATTAAACACCTTTAATTCAATGAATTAAAGGTTCATTTAATTTTAATCTACCCTTTAATCTACCCTTTAATTCCACAGCAAAGAGTTTGTCATAACATATAGCTGTAAATCTCTATTTTCCAAATAAAGGTTAGAATGACACTAGACTCAGCTTTCTTGTAGTATTTTCATTACCAAAGAACAGTAAAACAGTGAGGAGATCAGAACCCATATAAGCTTACCTCCAGAAATGACTTAATTCATCCATTAGGGGGGAAAAAAAGCTAGAAATGCATATAATTTAAAACAATACTTAACACAGACACAAACACTTTCACCTCCTTTCCTGGTCTGCGCATCAAAAACATTTATTTGTGTTCTCTTGGAAAAGCTACAGATTTAAAGCAGCAAATTATCACCAGTGCTCCCCAGAACCAGGTGCTTTTAATTACTACTTTGCTTAGAAAATGATGCAAGGAAACTGATGTCCCAAATAGTTATATCTCTAACAAATGTACATTGAACTTCCAGTTATAGGCAGTTTACAATAAATCATGGGCAAAGCCATTCAATTTGCACTACATGAGAAAACTACTTGGTCATTCCTCCTCTCAAGGGTCAAATACAGAGTACACCACATTCACCTCATGGAAAATGATACTGCCTACAGGGTTCACAATTTAATGCAGTGGTTATTTTTCCTAGTATTCATAGAGGAAAATATGCAAAAGGCTTCGTGGCTAAATTTGTCCTTTATGTGAGTGAAGCCCTTTATTTTGCAGCTTTACAAATCTGTCAGGTTTTTTGGGGTTTTTTTAGTACATGTCACTTTTCTTCCTTCTGTCACCCTGCCTCAATTTATTAGTTATGCAACTGTATATACTTGAATTGATTTTTCAACACATCTAATTGCCAGCCAAGGAAAAGAAAACTGCTAAAAATGTGCCTGCTTAAATTTTAATTACAGTATAAAATTAATGCTATGCGACAGATATCACAGGATACTGTTTCAGGAGAGCGAAAGATAGAACTGCGTGCGGACAATATCCTTTAACAAATAAAAATAGGCTGAGTGAAGTCATTTCTTTTACAGCATTGTCTCTATAGAACTAGGCGGAGAGTCTATGCCTTACCGTGCAGTTACAGAAGCTATTTCAAAGAAGTTAGCCACTTTAAGAGTATGCGCATGCCCCTCTGTTACTGAATCCTATAACCAAAAGCCATTTACCACCACATCTGTGTCTCCATTCCCCTCTGCCTTCATCACTTCTTTGAAGTCTTCAGAGAAGAGAAGAGGAGGAACATAAACACAGATCTCAGGAGAATCAGTAATGTGGAATTTTGACACCGCCTAGCAGTGGAATTTCAGGGAGAGTCTGCAGCAGCACGTTAGTTCAAGCCTCACAAATGAACAGACTAGTAATGGGTTGCAGAGTTACTGGTTTATCTTAAGCAAATTTATAATACACCAGCTACAACTACTGAATGTACACGAATGGAGATAGGCTGCACAGGCAAGCAAAGAAGTTAGTTTAGGAGTGCTTGCAGAGAAAAGGTAAAGGGATCCATGTGGAGTCGTTTACCCCAATCAAAAAAAACAACCTCCTCCACTTGGTATGATTAAAACAAATTGAAAATGGTTTCAGCAGATATCAAGACGTGTCATCTGCTCAGATCACGGTTATGGAGTTCTACCTTATCAGTAGCTACGTGATCACAGAGAGGGGCTCCCAAGTTAGGATGGAGTTGGGTGCTCTGATACCAAGGCCAGATTTTTAAGCCCATGACATTGGTTTTTATGTGTAGTTTAGGACAAAGTATATAAAATGTCATTCAGTTACATGCGAGAATAATAAGAGTTGAGGAACCACATGCATCTGGGCCAGGAGACACTTTCTCCCCTATTTATTGCCATGGAACACAGAAGAAACACCGGAGGTGGAAAGGGGTGGACTGAGTGTTATAGAAGCAGCACAACAACTAGCGGAGGAGAGGGGACATGGAAGCACAAGCATGGAAACAAAAGTAGAGAAAGAAATACGGGAGATTGACTGAGACAAAAGTTCTGCTTTAGAGAAAGGGAAAGCGTGGAAACAAGGGTAGGAAAAAGGAAGAAACAAAGGTGGTCACGGTCACAGAAGAAGAAAACAGTGGAAGACGGAAAGGGGGAGAAGGGAGAAGCGACACTGGAGGGGAACAATATGCTGGAAATAGAGAAGGAAAGGTCTGCTGAGCCAGGAAGAAGTAGTGGGGGAGCCTCTCTCGATCTAGAAGCCCTGGAGAACCTGGTGAGAGTGACTGGGATGAGGAACCAGGGAGGGACAGAGTCACTGATCATGGACGACCCGTAAAACAAGGAAGACAAGGACCAGTGTCTTCCCCCTTTTCTTTATCATGGTGCTATGTGTTGCAACTTTAAATGTAAGAAGTTTATTGACAAGGAAAAGGTGGGACCGAATGGTAGCAACTTTAAGGTTTCTCGATGCGGATGTGATATGTCCACAAGGGTGTGGAATACCATGGGGGGGAGGGAGGGTGAATATAAATCTCTGGAGAAAAGATGGGGTTTGGGGTCATCATGGTGAGTGGGAACAAACGTGAATAAGGCAGCAGGGGTGGTGGTGTTAATTAAAAACCCGGAGGTTAAAGTCAAGTAAGTGCAAGTGTTAGCAGAAGGAAGAATGCAGAGGGTGTTGTTGGAGACAAAAGAGATGGAGGTAGAGTTGTTTAACATATATGCACCTGCAGAAATGGAAGGGAAGGTGGCTTTATTCCGGAAGCTGGAAATGTGTATGGTGAGGGGGAGACACAGAGTCATAGTTGGCGACTTCGTTTCAAGGATATGTGGGGAAAAGCACCTTAGGTGGCGGAAAGATAAGAATGGAACTCATACTTTGCCACAAGAGT
>NW_005843538.1:29361-30006 GCF_000455745.1 Alligator sinensis
AAAGAAGAATGGAGACTGTGTTGAAGGCCAAAAGGAAGTACTGAACACTGTGGCAGACTTCTATGAGGATTTGTACAGAAAGTGGAAAATTGATTGCAAGAGGAAGAAGGGGTTTTTGGTGGACAAGAAGGAAAGGTGGAGAAAAAAAAGGAAGGATGTGGGGTGGGGGGAGGTGAATAAGGATAACAGAGGTAGAAAAAGTTTTGAGAACTTTTAAAGGAAACAAGTCACCAGGAAAGGATGGACTCCCGGCCAAATTTTATGTGAAATTCTGGCCATGGGTGGGAAAGGATAATGGAAGAAAGAAAGATTGGGGACGGAGTTTTGCAGATGAAGCAGTGGTGCTACTGTATAAGAAGGGAGATTAAGAATGTCTCAAGAACTGGAGGCCAATCACATTATTGAATACAGATGATAAAATCCTGGCGAAAGTCATAGTGATACGAATGAAGTGTTCTGGATCAGGTCATACAAGAGGCCCAAACACATGCAGTGGAAGGGAGAAGAACTGTGCAAACACATTGGGTATTGAGAGATGTGCTGGCGTAAGTGCAGGACAGAAAATGGAATGCGGTGCTAGCAAACTTGGATCTCGAGAAAGCGTACGACAGGGTAATGCATGAGTTTTTGTATTAAGTCCTGCTG
>NW_005843538.1:30037-31773 GCF_000455745.1 Alligator sinensis
CTGAAAATGAGATTCCCTAAAATGTTAGTAGGCTGGGTGGAATCGTTGTATGGCACAGCACAGAGCCAGATCCTGGTGAAGGGAAGCTTCAGGGGCGAAATTCAGCAAGACCAAGAGTGAGGTGTTGAGGATCGGAAATTGGGGAGATCTAGGGAAGTTTGGCGTGAGGGTGGTTAAGAATCAGATAAAAATCTTAGGAGTGGTTCTTGATATAAAAGGGAAAGCTACAAAAGCATGGGAAGAGATATGATCATGGGTTAGGAAAATTTTAGGGTTTTGGAGCACAAGAGGTTTGTCATATGCAGGAAAGCTAAAGCTGGTGAAACAGGTGTTTCACCAACCCATTGTGTTGTCTGTGGGTGTAGTATATCCTCCATCATAGATTCAAAGTAGGAAAATCCAGCGTCTGATTTGTATGTTCTTCCGGGTTTCTAAAATGGAACGGATTCTCAGGAAGGAATTATATAAGGGATGAGAGTCCACAGGGAACTACCGGACACAGAGACATTTATCTACGCACACTATGCTAGAATGGTGATGAGGGAAGCATTGGAAGAATGTGGAAAGTTGGGAAATTTTTGCAGATTTTGGGCGGGGAAGTGGCTGCAGAGGATGGGCCTATACAGGACAGGGTGGAAGGGACAGTGGGCTTGGAAAATGCTGATATATTATGAGAGAGCAGAAAATGTTATTAAAGTACAAGTTTTGGAAGAGCTAAAGATACAAAGTTTGAAAGAAATGGGAAGGATTTTGAAGGAAATCAGAGGGAAAGACAAAAGCAACTGAGGTGGGTGATTTGTTGGAGCAACAAACAAGGCAAGTGTGGAAATGGGTAACAGTGGAAGATTTAAAAGGGGAACATTTAAACCTGATGTGGAGAATGGTGAGGAGGTTTTTTAACAGCAAGAGAGGTTCAATATAGGTGGGGTTTGAGAAGAACAGCAAAATGAGCACGGGAGAAGTGCAGCGGGGAAGAATTGGTGGTACATGTATTTTGGGAATGCAACTTTGCACAGGAGGTTTGGAAGAGGGCACAGAGATCTTTATAAATTTTAGAAGCGAACGGTAAGTTTTGAGACAGTCATGTATGGGTTAGTTAAGAAAGGAAGGTATGGGTATTGGTGATCCGTGTTAATGCAGCACTGTCAAAAGTGAGGAACTTGATGATCGGAAAAGGAATGGATTTTACTGCGAAGGAAAGTTTACAGCTAGCCCTGTTTGAGCTCAAATATTACATGCAAAGGGAAGAGGAAGAGGAGAGGAAGAGGGAGGAGATGTAGAGGAAAGATAAATGGAAATATGCATTCACTTGAGAAGTGTCTGAGATAGTGGGGGAGAGAGAGGTTAGGAAGGGGGATATTTGTGGGACGAGATAATGTTGTTATTGGAAAGTGGTAACAGATGAGGAGTTAATATGTTATGAGCCTTTGTTGGATGATATAATGTTTGATATTTGTAAATATGTATAAGAGGTTTGGGTTTTTTTTTAACAAAATGTTGAGTTCAATAAAAAAAAAAACAAACCAACATTCCCATCGGCATGTTTGCCCAATGTGGGCCATGTGCTTTATAGTCATGCTCAGGGTTGGCTGCATTTAATCAACCCAATGGATGGTTTCCATTACTGAATACATGCTGCTTTTGGCAGCAGTTTAATGGTAGACAACGTATATGAAGAGGTCTCCTTGTATGTGATTATAAGATGAGGGGCTTTTTTCCCCCACATACCAACTGGG
>NW_005843538.1:31804-52258 GCF_000455745.1 Alligator sinensis
GCCCCCCAAAGAGCGGGGGGGGGGGGGGGGGGCGGGGAAATCTCATCTTGTATTTGAGTAAATATGGTAAATACAAGATCAGGATTGCAGAAAACCCTCTAGATCGGGGCCTGCAACCTATAGCCTGCAGAGCCACTGGATCCAGCCTGTAAAGCAGTGGGGCAGGGGTTGGCATTTTGGTGTTGGGGGCCTTTACCCATGCTGCAGTTAGGCAACGGGAAAAAGCAGTAGCAGCAGCAGCAACCAGGTCAGACACACAGGCTTGCCTCAAATCCAAGCAGGGTTGTTTCATCCCACGGCTCAAACATATTTCTGACTGCTATTCTAAATTGCTCCAAACCTCCTACATAAACTAGTCACAACTCCA
Source organism: Alligator sinensis (assembly GCF_000455745.1). Classification (NCBI taxonomy): domain Eukaryota; kingdom Metazoa; phylum Chordata; order Crocodylia; family Alligatoridae; genus Alligator; species Alligator sinensis. The sequence goes on from NW_005843538.1 coordinate 32,172, forward strand.
AGAATTCTCTTGGGCTCCTTTAATCTTAGAAGGATGTGTGCGGGGAAACTGATCCCTCTTGGCAAAAAGAAACATCAATCCTGTGTCATCAGGAAAGAGGGAAGAGATTTTATTCCAAATGCCTCTAGATAATCTAAAGGGGGAGGGAAGAGTTATGACCTAGCCTAGATCTCTAGGAACTGATTTCTCTCTTGTAATAGATTCACTGACACTTAGGCTAGGGACAGACATTTAAAAAGCCTGAGCCTGAATTGATTCAACGTTTGTGGGTTAGTCTAACCCAGCTAGGCTAAACCACTTTGTAACCATACAGACATTCTCTCTGGACTAAGGAAATTCAGATACATGCCTGCAGTGGCTCAGGCTAGAAGCTGAGGGCCGCTAGAGGAGCCCTCCCTTCCTTTGCAGAGTGCTGAGCTGTGTGGAGGTGGGGGCGTGGCGAGGTCCTGGACCTCTGATTAGGGTGGTCTGCTTGCACCATCCCAGGCTTTTCCCCGCTGGGGCTGCTCAAGGGGCTGGAGTGTTGCCAGACACCAGTCCCAGGCTACCACTCTGAGACAAGGTGAGGGGTTGGGGGGTACAGTACATGCATCTGTTGATTATATGGAGCTTTTCAATCTCCCTCCCTGCTTCTTCATACTGTCTGCAGCAAACTGACAGGCAAGCAAGCCAGCAGGGGGATAATAATAATGTTTATCACCCCATCAGCAAAACCGTAGCCTCTCTGAACCTGTTGATTAGCTCCAAAAAGCCCTAAGTGGACACTGTTCTGTCTGCCTGCCCCAGTGAAAATGGACACACACACAAAGCCACCTCTCAGCATTAGCTAGCATACCACATGCCTAGGGTCTGTGGGGCTGGGGTCTGTGCTGTGGGAGATGGGAGGGAGGGGGGATCCCTGTCTGAGCAGCAAAGGGGGCTGGGGCAGGAGCAAGTCAGGCAGACCTGGCTGTACCTGAAGTCTCCACCAGACCTCTGGCCAGGGAGCAGGGGGGCAGGTGGGGCCAGCTCTGCTTTCAGGAGCAGAGAGCCCAGCCCAGAGAGCGTGCCAGGGTGCTGGGGGTCTCTGGTTTAACTTAAACCAGCAAGGGATCTGAGACAAATATTGCATAAACTAGTTTGACCCAAATCAGTTAAGTCCGATTCAACCAGGTTTATCTTAAACCAGTTTCAGCCATTTTGAAACTGGTTTATGTGCACTGAGCCTATGTTCTGCAACATGGTTTAACCAGTTCCTGATCACTTAAACTGGTTTATGTGTAATGTCTGTCCCTAGCCGTAAGGAAGAGGCATCGACCTCTAAACAAAAAAAACCCAGCACTGTGAGCAGAGAGATCCTACCCTGGACAACCTGCATGAGAAGAAGCATCTCAAAGCTAGTATAGCAAAAGCTGTGTTAACCAGCACCTTACAAGCCAGCATGCTCTGTTAACCGGCATGCCTACTTGTAAGGGAAAAGCGAAACCAGAAGTGCCCACTGTGGCACTTCAGGTTTCACAGAGCCCCAATAGCCTGGGGTAAAGCAGCCTGCGCTGCCAAGCCCCCACAGCCCGGGGTATAACAGGCTACACCGGTCCCCCCTCCCTGTCCCTCGCGGCCCATGGGAGAGGTAGCGATGCAGCAGGCGGGATAGGCGGCAACGCAGTGGGAGGGGCAGCGACACCCCAGATGTGGCAGGACAGGTGGCAGCCCAAACAGGCAAAGACGCCTGTTCAGGCCACTCAATTATCCAGCATATTTTGTTATCCAGTACCCTCCCTTACCTGTGGATGCCAGATAACAAAGCTTTTAAGCTTTTACAAAGCTTTTACAGAGTTCATGGCATTATGTGAGAGTACCAGGAAGAATTACAAGTTGCAGAATCTGACCTTCCTTACTCATCTGCAGATATACAGGGATTCTAACAGCCAGACAATATAAAAAGCTACCTCCAAACTTGCATCTACAGAAATGCTCCAAACAAAAATATTGCATAAACTAGACCAGGGCAGGCAATCATTTCAGCTGGAGGGCTGTTTAACGAGTTTTGGCGAGCCGTTGAGGATTGCAAGGGTAGCCCCACCCCTTGACACATGCCCCGCCCCCTGGTTGCCATCTTGGGACTGGAAGTCCCGTCCCCAGTCCTGAGCTTTGTCACTGGAAGTCCCTCCCCTCAGCCCAGATGTACTCCATTTGGGAAGGGGGTTTGGCATCATGGAACTGGCAAAAAAAAAAAAAAAAAAGAGTATACACTAAAACAAACATCCTCAATAACATATTTTAATTTTCTTAAAAGAATATTTTTCTCCTGATTTGTGTGTGCTTTGTTGTGTATATAGTGGTGATTGTATAATGGCTCAAAATGAAGTCTTACTCTTGTATACTGCAGCGGTGTGGAGGGTATGGGTTGGTGGGTGTGGGGTTTGCGGGGGGCTCTGTGTGTATGTGGGGTGTGGGGAAGGGTGTGGCTGTGTGTGTGTGTGTGTGTGTGAGTATGGGAGTGTTTGTGGGGATGTGTGGGTGTGTGTGTGGCTGTGTTTGGGGTTTGTGGGGTATGTGGAGGATCACTGGGTGTGTGTGGGGGGAGTGGGTATGGGGTGTGCGTTGAGGTGTGTGGGTGCATGTATGTGGTTAGATGCAAGTGCGCAGCAGTGAGCTGGGCTCCCCTCAGAGGCATGCGGGGGTGTGTGTGGGGGGCCTGAGTGTGGGGTGTGGGGGGGAGGGTGTGGCTTTTGGGGTTTGTGGGGGAAGGTTTCTGGGCACGGTGAGGTGTGCATGGGAGGCCCCGCACACATGCCTCCCTGAGCCAGTCAGCACCCACCCCTGCCCCACAACTCCCCAGAACCCGTACACCCTGCGGCACGTCCCCACCACCCCACCGCCAGCAGTGCGCAGCCCCAGCCTGCCCCACGTCTGCTCTGGATTGGCTCTGGCAGGAGTGGACCAGCTGGAATTTGGCCACAGCCCCAACCCGGCACACTCCACGCCTGCTCCAGACTCACTTGCTCATGCTAAACAGTGGCAGCAGCAGCACTAGCCAGGTGGAAACTGTTGTTCAGCATGGAAGAAAAGCAGTCCCTCCCCCTTGCCGCTGCAGCCACTCAACGCCTGTGCCTGGCCTGTGGGCCATATTTTGCCCATGCCTGAACTAGACTAACACAAATCCCAGCAAAGGAGGTAGATTGGATTCTGCACCCACAGGAAAACCAATCCTTACAACAGACAGGAAAGGTGTATAAAGGAACCATAAAGTAACCAGATCTCCTTGAATGGAAAAAGGCCAATGCTCCTTAGGAAGAATGGCCTGGTAGTTCAAGGAAATGAGCTCCTGGTTGTGCCAAGTTACCCTCCAGAGCTTCTGCTAGTAAAGGAGTAGAAAGAAATACATATTTCAGCCTGAAGAGATGAAAACCCACCCAGATCCAAGAGCTGTATTTGCAAAAGCCTGAAGTCTGTGTTCTTAAGCATGTGCAGTATGATTCAAAACATTAATTATAATCAGCAGCGATTATCTTGGTTAAAGGTCCATACTTAATTGGTGTTATCTAATTGGAGAAGTAGTATGAGACCAAAAATTACAGCCTGTCAGAGTGCAGATGACTAAAAAGAAAAGCTTAAGTCATGAGTTGCCTGCCCTTGGAGTACTCATCTTTGCCAAATATAACTTAATTTATCTTTTTGCATTTAAAATGCATAGCTAGAGCCTTGTCAACATCTGCTTACCTGAGCCAATATCTTAGTGAACCCTATAAAAAGTAAAGGACAAAACTGCCAAAGAAAAGAACTCAGCCATAATTTCTATCCATGTGCACAACTTTTAATGTTGGTGTTATGTGCACAGAGAAACTGCCTTCTGCTAATATCCGTGTATACAAGTGTGAAATAGATAAATACTCCGCTTATCAAATAAGACTACTGTTTATCCTCCGTGACATGTAACCTGGCTGCACCTGCTTTCAATACTCCTACAAGCTAAATATTGAATACAAACCAGACCTCAAACAGTTAAAACAAATTAAAGATATTCCAAAACACTCAGGAGCACTGTGAACAGCAGGAGTCCCCCAGTGGTAAAAATACCTCAAAAAGATCTCCTCCTCTTCTTGAATACATATTATACAGTATTTTTTGGCAGTTAGCCAAAGCACCGTCTTTAGATAGCTGCAGGGTGATCTGGAGAGGTGGGTATTTCAATAGCTTTGCTACTCTTTAAAAACAAACAGTTGGAATGAATACATTTACTGTACACCAATAATATGCATTTCAGAAGTCACCATGATAAAAAAAAAAAAGTCTACAAGTTTCCCCAACACGTTTTTATAAACTATTCTTAATATAAATAGTAATAATAGGAAACTTATCTGTTTTTCTACTGCATCACACAATAAAAAGCTGCTACAAAAAAAAAAAAAAAATCAGACTGCAGCATTCAGCTCACATCGTGGGGAAAAGATAATTTGCAAAGTAACTTTTGCAGGTAGCAAGGCTTTCTGAATTAACCATCTTTTAAACATTAGAAATTTTTTAAAAACGTAGAAAATAGTGAAGGGGGATATATAACAACCCTTAATTTTGTATGGCATGCTGCTTGAGTCTGATTTTGTTCAACATGTAGCATTTGCAAGGAGATACGTTATGAATGGTCTCCCTCATCTATCAGCCCTACCCTTTTGCCACAGACGCAGTATGTAGTATTTCAGCTATGTACAGTTATGTAGACGCTGCGGCTAACAGCGATGAAGCGTTCTTTTCACATTCTCCAGTCTTATAGCTGCATGAGAAGGAGCCTTTTTTTTTTTTTTTGGAGAACTTTAAGGCCATTACCATTTATTATATTTCTCATTCTGATTAAAGACTAAAACTAGTTAGTAAACGTTCCTCAGTATTGATTCTTCAAAGCAGTCCCAGTCCTTCAATTAGCATATACAATTGTTAAAAAGGAGAAGGCAATTTGCCCAGTATTTATTCCTTTTTGGCCAAAATAATTCATTCTTTAACTTGTAAGTAAGAGTTTTATTTTAAATGACAGCATTTTAATTTTCTTCTGTTTACAGTCTGGGCCAGATACCGCATACTGTCTGCATTACAGGAATGTACAATTGTTTTCTGAAGATCCCACTGAGCACAGCTTTAGAGGAAAGGACTGCCATTTACCAAATCAATTTCTTTCACCTCAAGTCACCGTCCTCGGTATAGGAACTTATCGATTACCTTTTAGACATGGCTTTTGTTTTGCTTTGTTCTGTCTAGGGTTAAAAACACATTTAAAGCTCTCAAATTCATTTCAGAAAGCTACATTGTACCATTCTTTACAGTTGCTACATTACAAATTTAATTTTTTAAACAAGGCAAACTGGAGTAATAGCTAATTATTGTTTAGTTGGCTTCAGACAGATATTGATTTAGATAAGACTTTTATGCTGACATTTTCTCTTTAAAGTAATGCCACAGTTCATCAGCTTTAAAGCCTAATATGAACTGATGATAAAGGAAAGTACTCTCTTATTGATAACATGGGGAATTTATAAGCTTATTTTCAATTAGTGTTAATGAAATTTACCTAAATACTGAGCTTCTAGAACACAGTAATGGGCAGGAAAACCTTAAAAATAACAAGTGTGAACATTTTCTGGCTCGTTAGGAATTAACACAAAATACAATTAAAAATCTACATGGCAGTTACCTACAGTACCTACTATCATAAGCCTGATTGTACCACTGCCATTAAAGGATGAGCAAGCAACTGACATTTTGTATAAAAAAAATACCATAATCATGTACTATTCATGGCAACAGAAGGAATAATGATTAACGAAAGAGAAGAAACCATTACACGACTGGTTCAACCCAACCTGCAACCTGGCTGCATAGTAATCAAAAGCAATCATTATCAAGTTGCACAATGGACTACATGGAATGAGTCTGAAGGTATCTTTTCTATGACATGGGTGCCAATGCTATGGAAATTTCCCTTAGAGTTGACACCTTTGTCCCTGCTAATCAGTAAAGGACTGATTTAGGGCATAAAGAATGAACTATCCTTCCATTTCTAGAAGTGATCTTTGCAGGTCTGCAATACAGGGTCACATAACAAACATTTGCTTTCCTCTGTTGTGCTGGACCTGATCTGTGAAGGAATAGCTCAAGGCTGGTTTTATATCATCAGGAAGGCACTTTTCTTGTGCATGTTCGTCCTTAAATTGAGAAACAAATTAAATAAAAGGTATCAATTATTAATTTACTTCCATTTACACATCTATGTTCCCAGAGCTATTTTTCAAAAAGGTTCCAGCTGCCAAGGTCATGTTGGAGTAGAAATAAGTTGGATTTAGTTTTACAATAGAAATGGGACTTAAAGATAACTGGCACACCAGGTCAGAAATGGAATAATTACATGTTTCCAGCTTTGGAAAACAATGTATTTTTTTCTCTCTCAGCATAACTGTCCTAAAGTAAAATCTGCACTGGCTAAAAAATGCACTTTAGAGGTGTTACATTTAGACTGTGTTCTTATATTGTGGGGGCCCCCTCCAAAGACAAACAACGGTCCAGCAATTTTAACACAAAATTATAGAGAAGATTAAGTACATTTTAACATGCTGAACTTCTTTGCAAGGCCCCTCTAATTTTCTCCCGTGAAGGTAGGACATTTGGCAACAGGAAGGGACTTCTCACACATCATCAGCCTTGGGAAAGGCGTACTTAAAAACGCATATAATTCAACCTCTCAGAGTAGCTCACTTCATCAGACCATAAGTGTTACCAGAACACTGCAAGTGTTGCAGTCTCCATTTCACTCTTTAGAAAACTAAAATTGAAGCGAAATAACCATCAGTGTAAGAAGTGACATATTTTCTCAGTCTATACGAATTTATGTACAAAAGCCCATAATTGTCATGACTTTTCAGGATGGAATCATATATGCAACTTTTATCCATGCAATGCTCAACAGGGATCTGACAAGTAGATTTATCAATTTATAGCAGAATTCTGTATTATTCAGACACCTTGCTCTTTTCTGTCATGGTTTGTTTCCATTTTGGAAAAGTTCCTGTTTGTTTCAGACCTAATGCCTAACATCTTCTATTTCCAAAGCCATATGTACAATCATATCTAAAATGGACAATTTACTCTTGCAATTGGATCACAATCCTGCACAACTTAAGACATATGAATCAGCCCACTGACATCAATATAAATGCGAATACAATCTGCAAGAAAGGGTTCCTGATTAGTATCTAGTTTATTTAAAACACACACATACAGAGTACACAGCTATCGCTTTTAATCTGCTCAACCAAAGTTCTCTTCCTTATTAATAGCATGCAAACTTTTTATTCCTACATAATACTAAATGGTTGTTCTAACAGACATTTTAAACTGTTGCTTCAATGTTCATTAATTCAAAGGTACTGGTATACAGACTAAATTCCTGCTTTTTTAAAAACAATAACTGGAGATCTCTGTTTATTTAGACATTAATCTTTTGGGATTGCTAGCCAAAGGGCCAGGAAAAACTTTCATTATTTTACCTGTGATTTATGATTTATGATTAAATTTATGCTGTTATCATTAAAAGCCTGTCAAATTTATCTTCCTCTCCTAAATTCATTTTTCCCCAAGACAATGTAGAGAGAAACTATCACCATATGAGTTAAGCAGGATTAACAAATTAGTTAGTATGATTTGACTAGGACCTATAACTATTTGTATTCATAAATATGTTAGAGCTTTCAGTAATTTTGTTTTCTAGGGTTAAATGGTTAATTCCTATGTATGCAAATATAAATAATCAAACTATTTCAAGTCTTTTCTTATCCATGCATATGTATATAAGAATCCTGTGATGCTCAATCACCTAACACAACTCTCGGCAAGATGTTTCATGGCTTTACATGGTCTGCCTTTGGTGACTCCTCTTCTCTTTGCCACATTATCTAACTGCCCCTTTTAGTCCCTTTTTTTTATGGCGCACCTAGACCCACAGGGTCTTCCTTATCCCATCTCTCCAGACAAAACCCCTCTCATCCTTCACAGCTTTCCTGAAGTTCCTGCTATTTTCAGCAATCTTCAAGTGAAAGTGAGAAACCAAAAAAAAAAAAAAAAACCAGTCAAAAGGGAAAGTATAGCCAGTGAAGTGATACCAAGAAAGTGTTGTGAGTGGTACACAGGGAGAAGAATTTGGATGTATTTTGGCTACATCAGAGAGAAGAAAAGGAAAACCCGACAGACCGTGAGGTGGCTAAAGGAGTTTACCAAGGCATAACCAAGAGTTTGGGAACTAAGGATGGGAAGAGATGGGGTTTGGACATGGTGTAAGGGGAGAATGGATAGCATTGAGCAATACCCTAAAAGGGACAAAGGAGAAGGAGGTGTTAACAGCAGCATGGAGGTTGCTGGCCTTGTGGAAAAGCAGAACTGTGGAGGAAGAGAGGCACAAGGAATTCAGTTTTTACCATCCTGAATTTTAGTACTGGGCTTATGATATAGAAGTTAAAAGGAAGATTGCAAAAGCATGAACACTTTTGAACCTCATCAGCTGCATGACAAAACTTTAATGGGAAAATGTATTTTACGGACATCAGAAAGTGATAAAATCACATTGCCAGCGAATGCAGAAATTCATCTTTATTTATGGGTTTCTATTCAAATTGTTTGATATCTTCAACTCTCTTTACAACCCATCATTTCTGCAAATTTCTACAAAAGAATAGCTATCTCTATGTCATTACGCTTTGTGTCATGTAGCTCTCATGCTACATTTGTAACCTAAGTGCAGATTGTACAGGACAATAGCTTGACATTCGTAAAAACTGGTTTTTATGTATTTGACATCATAACTAGGACTCTGCTGGGAAAACAAACAACAGAAATAGCATTAATTAGTTACCTTCCTATATTATTGCATGAGTTCCATCCAAGGAAAAGATTAGAAGGTGCCAAAATAAATGAAATGTGTGGGTTTTTTTTTTATAAAAAGTTAGCAAAATACTATTATAAACATAAACTATGACGTTTGCATTGGCAAATCTCTCTAAACAGAAAAACTGCTCCTTGTACCATACTTTTAGAATCAAATCCTCTAACCATATTCCTTCCAGAAGCTTAACTTAGATGAATCCCCCGCATACTTTATCATCTCCTATGACAAATAAGTTCTGTCTTACAATGCAAGAATTCTTATTTGTCTTCATTAAAACACAAGCACTTTAGCAATCGTATTTTGAACATACTGTCAACAGTTGACAGATACTCCAGGGTCTTTTAGTACTGTCAAAATAATTCCTAAGAGTCAAATTTAAACGCTGGTATAATTTTGAAAGTGTTTTAAAATGAAACGGGACTGGATCACCCTGCTCCTGCCCCTGAGAATGACACATGGCAGCGTGCTGCTCTTTTTGCAATTGTTCCCTTTGTGGGTTCACCAAGTGCCCCATCCTCAGCTGGGTACCATAGGAACTCTGCCGGGCAAGTACACCTAATCAGTGTGCCCTCTGATCTATGCAGGTTTTATCCCATCCTCATCTTTGTAATGTCTGAGCCCTTTATGACACTAAACTACCACTACTACTAAAAATCTGTCACATGGTTTATTCTCTCTCTCACCGTCTTTCTATCCTTCTGTGCTGTGTCCAGCCACCACTACCAGCTTTTGGGACTGAGGTGGCTGTTTGCCAGTCCCTGCAATAAAAGAGCATTGCGGGAACCTTATGCTCTAATATTCTTGTTGAGTTCCCTGCTCCTAGGGGCCCTGTAACAATCGCGGATGGCTTCTAGTACCAACGAACGTGGAGTGACTGTGTTGGTTAGTATGTCTTATCCAAATTTTTACAGTCGGCTTCTCTCTCTGTCCTTACCTCGTGCACTTGACTCTCCAAATAATCTGGTTGAAATCAATGGGACTACACGTGGAGTAAAGTATTATTCAATACGGTTGAGACGACACAGAATCTGGCCTTTTACGAGAGGTTGGACAAAGTATTCTAAGACGGGCTTGGGCGAGCCAAAAAAAAACCCAATCACATATCATTAAAAACACATGTATGTAAGAAGTATTTGATGATGAGCAAAATGTTTTGTATTTAGAAGCAGAATTTGTTTCTTAATATCTTTAAGAGAGTTGTTAGACAAGCTTTGAGGCACAAAACACTGTTCCCTCAGGCGTTTCCTCAGGCTGTGAACTGAGGAAGGGTATTTTGTGCCTGAAAGCTTGTCTAGCATCTTTTCCAACCATACACATGGTTCAGTTCAAGATATTACCAGACAAATCCTGCTTCTCATGTATCCCTTGAGCCATCCAACTATAACAGCACTACGATGCTAATTCAATTTAAAAAGCATTTAATAATCTTTGCATCCAAGTGCTACACTCAGACAATACCTTATCCACCTAAGTAATTTTGGCTTTTCTTGAAAGATGTATTTAGAGTACAGGAGCCTCCCCACTACCTACAAAGTAAGACCCTCTGCTGCCATGGACCTGACAAGTGTTCGCTGTATCTGGGCATGGAGAACGGGACACTCAGCAGAATTTCTACAGCCTACAAAGAACCTCAAACCACTTTTAAATGACTCAATTGCCCTCTCACCACCTTTTCTTTTGCAACCCCTGGTAAAAAAAAAAACCTTAGAAAATGCACTGCTCCTCAGCATGCCAGGAGATGAGGCATATTCCTACAGACTCCATCATTTCACTATACTCTCTCTGTCTCCTTCCTTCTACGAAGGGCTAGTATGGTACCTTCTATGCTGAGCTCATGGCTCCTATTTGGTTGGACTCTTGGGAAGAAAGAGAGCTCTACCTGCTCCATGGACGCTGGCTTTTGGAGGCCTGCAGGGGTAACAAACAGGCAACACAGGCCACTTCTTTTCCATGAAGACCTTTGACAAAATTGCTCCCCTCTCATTAAGGCATCAGCTAAACTGTAAACCGATTATCCTGACACTAGTCTTTTTTGCCTGATTTCAGTGCAGAGGCCTGCTCACACTCCTACAGAGGTTAACAAGAAGAGTAGTGTCTATGTTGGCCAGTCTCCCACTTTAGAAAGGTACTTAAATCGCTTATCAGAATCAGGTTCTTTGTCCAGGGATACACAAAACAGCAAACTCGAAGTGCTTCAGAGAGTCAACAGTCATCAAAGTGATTTTCTTTTGTGTAGAGTCCAATCTGATCATAAAAAGCAGAAGTGGGAAATCAGCAAGTAGTGTTTATACACCTCAGATAACTTGTTATCTAATGGGAAGCAAGCCTGGTTGTCTCTACAAAGAGAATCAGCAGACAGAAATGTCAATGAACACCATGAACACACGAACAACTGTGTATGCTCATGCTAAGATTTTTTTTCCCAAGCTATTTTCCCTTTACAAACACAACTGAAGTGGATGCCTGCTTTTTTTCCCACCCCCTGGCTAGGCCAAGTGGCCACAAATCTCTCCTGGAGACAAGAATTAGTCCATATTTTACACCAGTCCAAGTAATATCAGATATTGGCCCAGGGGCTATTACTCTGATTAATGCAAAAACTACTTTGCACATAAAAATATAATTATAAATGACAACAATCTAAGAACAACCATAATTAGTAATACATATGTACTTCTGTGGTGCTCAGCACTCAAAAGCCCTCTGTGCACATAAAAAAAGGACTAAAACCAAAAAATTACAATGGAAGACATAATAAAAATTGAGGGGTAACAGAACTGATCCTGAACTCACTACAGCGACTGTAAATCTCCTTTTAACCTAAAAGGATCTAGTCCTTTGTTTCTGAAATTAAGTGAACATAAAATGCATCTCTAACATGTGAAAAGAATGTAACAGTCTAAACAAAAGCAAAATAGCTACCAAGTGCACTTTAAACATCCAAAGAAAACCAATGCTAGTATTTTCTCATAGTTCGTAAATAATTCAAATGTTGTAAAAATATAATGCATCCTAACAGTTTCAGAAAACAGTCTCAAAAAGACTATGTAAGTGTTAAATTAGCAAAAGTACCTAGTACATGGAATACATACGCTTGTTTAGAAATGGAGGCAGGCTTAAAGGCCTTGGGTTATAAGAGTCGGTTATGTCATACACTATTAAGTCACTGGGAGAAGTCGCTAATTCACACACGACAAAGCCCAAAAGGAGAAAGCATTGTGTTTGTTGGCTAGGATAGAGACGTTAACTTATTGTTTTTGACAAAAAAGGAAAAAGATGTTGTGTGTGACATATAAAAAAAAAGATATTTACCTAGTAGGAAAATATAAAGGTCAAACAATGATTAAAATGTGAAGTATGTGCTCCCATGGATGGATACACAACTCTTGTGTTGTTACAAGGATGACGCACGTGATTAAGGGAAATATACTCAGTCATGGAAATCTGAGAAGAGCAACAGTGGATTTCCTAGGGGATTCAATGAGTGGTGTAGCCCCTATCTCCCCCTCTTTTTATGCAAGGAATTAAGATGTTACAGAGAGAGAGAGAGAATAGCTGAGCTCTAGAAACCCCATAGGCCCTTAAACACAAAAGAAAAAGGAAGTTTATTCCCTTGGACCCATGGAATTCATCAAGCCGGTTTCCCCGTCCTTTGCTGGCAGCAAGTCTTTCAAGGAAACTGCTGTACCTTTTTTGCTCCACCTGCCTAACCCAATTCTGGGGGTAACTGATGCCAAAGGTCTGTTATTCCTGTATTTAGTCTTCCTGATGAAATCTAAAGTCTTGGGGGAAGAGTTTTCCATGGTCAACTTCACTCTTTCTTACTAGGGACATACTGATGTGAGAATCGCAACCACAACTTCAATAAGGCTTTTGACGACTGAGGAGAGTAAAAAAAGAATACCACTGACCCACAGGCTTTAGTTAAAGTGCCCCCACCGCCGTTTTTAAGCATGCGATGCCGAATACACGAGACACTGCAGGCACTTTAATTAAAGCGGCTCTCTGGAGCTGCTCTAATTAAAGCAACCCACCCCCAGAGCATGTGTAAAGACATCTAATGCCATAAAAGGTCCTACATACATGAGATCACTTCCAGAAGTAAGGGACACATAAGAAGGTTGAATAATGGAAAAAGGAGCTTGTGACAAACCACTCAACCCACAAGTGGAGCCACGTACACATAGCAAGGGGTCATTCTTAAGAGAGTCACTAAATAGTAATACTTTCTCTTAGCCACTGTATATTCCCTTTATACTAATTTACAGAAATGGTCTTAAGCATTTTGTTCCACTTTAGTAGCTTTCCATTTTGTGTTGAAGTGAATGATACATTTCAGAACATCTCTTTTGTAAATATTTCTGCAACTACACATAGCTGTAATTTTAACATGAGATGCTCTATTTCAATATGCTATTGAAATGACTATTAAAATGCATCAGTGAATTCTAAAATTATAAGATTTAGTGCAGAGTTTGTATTTCCAGTTGTAAGGAACAATATCAAATACCAATTTAAAGGGAGGAGGGGTTACTCAATATTTTATGTTTGAAGCCAAACTGTGCCTTCTGTGGTAAAATTGAAACCTTTGAATTTTTAAATAAATTAAACATTTGAGAAACTAATGAAATCTTCCATGCTTCACATGTGATCTAAGGGCATTAAGCTAACCTCCAAAATTCAATCAATAGATTGGGGAAGTAAATGTCCCAAAAGCACTGTCAGCTCCCAAAACTTTTGGCTAAACCAAAAATGGGCATTCAGCAGAACCCCTTAAATTAATTATATACTATAATCTGAAAGAGGATTTAAGACTAAGCTATCTAAATCAGTCAACATGCATTTCATGGCACAGATACAGAATCTCAGGAACCAGATATGACTTCTAAATGAAACCTATGTGAGCACAGCACCAACATTGATTTCAGCAGTTTCAACTTCTGTAAGGCAAGAAAACTGGGTTCTGGGGCTGGAAAATAGGCTGGTTTTGACTTCAAACAAGCAAAAATTTTAAAGAAGGCATTGAATCATGAGGTTGCTATACATATAGAGGGAGACAAAGTTAGGACCTAAACATGGGAGAAAAAATGAATTTATCACAACTGAAACAAACACTGAACACACTTCTCCACTTTAACCTTTCTATATTTTTAAATACACACTTTCTTTGTAGTTTTTTTAAAAGTAAAATACAAAATATAGCATTACTGGCGATCATCTGAACATGGTACTACAAATCCATGAATTGATCACAGTAAATTATGGGATGTGTCTTGTTCAGTTTTTTTTTTTTTAACTGGTGACCAATTTAATACTTTCTAAAATGTAATATTGGTTATAAAATAATTGTGATATATAGATAACTGTAAAATAATTTCTGATAAATTACTAAGAAACTAGTTCTGTACTGCATACTATGCAGAAGTTATCAAATACCACAAAAATAAATTTTAGTTCTGGTCTCTGCATCTCAAAAAGGATGCAGAAGAATTAGAAAAGGTACCCAAATGGGCAAGCAAGATGATCAGGGGTATGGAGAAGCTGTAATGCCTGGGCAAACTGGAAAGGTTATGACTCTTCAGTTTGGAAAGCAAAAGGCTATGGGGCAGAAGTCTATAAAATCATGAAGGGTGTGAACGAAGTGAACAGGCAACTGTTAATCACTGAGGGCATTTTTACATGTGCTCCTGGCACGGCGCCATATGCTTTAATTAGCGAGCTGAGCTAATTAAAAGCACCAGCGTGTCATGTGTATCAAGGTCTCCGCGCTGACAAAAATAGCGGTGGTGCGCTTTGAACTAAAACTCATTGGACGTGTTATATTTCAAAGCGCACGCCGCCGTTTTATCAGCGTGGAGACGCATGGCAGAGCTGATGCACGTGATGCATGAGGCTGCCAGAGCTCATCAAGTTCACGCTCCAGCAGACTCGATTCGAGTCTGCTCCGATGCACTGGATTTCCAGCGCATCTCCCCACGTGTGTGTAGGAGCCTTAAGTCCCAGAATACTAGAACTAGGGAAAACCCACTGAAATTGGACTAGACAGGTTTAAAACTAACAAAAGAAAGTATTTTTTTTTTTAATGTAGTATATGGTTCACTTATGGAACTCATTCCCACAGAAGGCTGAAGAGGCAGGTAGCATAGCCAGGTTCAAAAAGAGACTAGAGAAATTAATGGACAATAGATCCACTAGCTATTAAACAAAACAGTCAGGAATATATCCTCTGGCATCTCTGAACCAATGATGGTAGATGCCAGGAGGGGTCTGATGGGATAGATCACTCTCTATATTCTTAAAAGCAAGGGCCAATTTCTGGCCTCATTTACACTGTAGTCTTGATGAGGATGCATATGGCCCTAACAATATGCAATATAAACACCATCCAGAATTGGCAGAAAAATAGATATGAAAACCCTGCCCACAGCTAACTCTGTTAATTCAAATACAAAAAAAACCCTCAGGATTTCAGATACTTGCATAATTCCTGTGATCCTAAATATATGCAGATATCTGCACCAAAGGTAAATCTATTTGACTTCAAGTGGAACCTTATCAAGAATGTCTTTTCCTAAACATGTTTCTCTTCAACCTTTTCCAAATATTTAATTCTTTTTTTCCTTTTCATATCTGCCATGCAGCTAGTCAAAACTCCATTCTGTTCACTTCTCCCTCTGGACCTAATCTCAAAACTCTTGCAAACCCAAAATTTCCATTGAAATCAATGGGACTTTGGAGTGCACAAAGAGCATGCTATCAGTCACAATCTGTACAGGATCATAAATAATGATTGTTGGAATAATTACAGTTATTTGAATTGAGTGTAGTTATTTCTTTGTTGCTGTAGCAACTGCAAAATATAACACATTTTAAAAATAACCATCTTGGCAAAACATGTTCCATCTAAAAAATGAGAGGAAATAAATTTTATCAAAAGACACCTCTATTCAGACCACAACAATCTTAAATAAATCAAAATCTGATTTTAAGTAAATTCACCATAACCTTTTAAAGCACTGCTTGGGTGGCTTGCAACCAGAAGATGAAACTGCTGTGTTACTTTTTAGTCTGTTTTTTAATTTTTTAAAAGAGATTTCTGGAATGTTTTCCTTCTCCATAGGCAGACAAGGTTCTTTGGGTGAATCTGATCTCTTTCATTAGACCAACTTAAATAGTTGGAAAACAATTATTCCCTCTCCATACTGTTTCTCCAACTACTAGACTAAGGACAACATTTTCAAAAGCACATAAAAGTGGAGGCAAAATCTGATCTTGAAAAATGACTTGGGGTCAGATTTTTAGATGCATGTAGATACCTGTAAAGCTAACAAACACTTTCTGGGTTTTTCTGGAGCCCAAAGGAATCAAAGTCCCATCAAAATCAAAGAGGGTTAGTCCTTTTGGAACACTAGTAGGTAACCAGCTGCATACTTAGGTGCCAGAATGCCTTTGAAGATCAGGGCCCTAGACATCTAAGAGGCAAAGTTCCCTTTACTGTCAATGAGATTTAGGATCCCAAATCACTTAAACGCTCCTGAAAATTTGACCCAGAGTGCTGAAGTCATGTTGTAAATGTGACTTAAACTCCTAAATTATTTTGGCGCTCTCTCTAACCCCTCAATCACATTAAATCTCTTGTTGCTCTGGTCTCAGACTTCTTTTCTGAAGTCTCTTTACCGTGTCAATTAACAGTTAACCACAACATTGGCGTGTTTACGTAATATACATTATGATGTACTATGACATACTCAGAGTGCCGATATCATCCCACATAACTACATCATACAGGTATTTTATACAGACTGCATCCTTAGAAGTTGCTTGGAAAACTACATTGGAATGCAAATACCAGCCTGTATCCTCTGACACTGCCTAAAATTCACCGTTCCCATTAATATTTGTGATCCAAAATGAATGAAGTCTCAAAAAGCAAACAGTATAATATAAATAGTATAAATTGTCTAGATAACCACACAGCAAAGATTTCTTCAAAGCAAAGCTGAGAAGTCATGAATAAGCTCTTTAAAAAAAAAAAAAAAAAAAAAAAAAATCAGTCGCACTGTTCAGGCAAGAGAAACAATTCTTAATTCCAAAATCTCTCCTTTAAACAAAACAAAACAAAAAAAAGTAAAAAAATGTAACACAAACCCACATGCCAAGATCTGAGAGATTATTTTCTCATCTCCCTTAGTGTCAATGGGAGGTAGCTTGCACAGACTACGTTCCCGAAAGCAAGCAACTGTATTGTACACTACAAACACAGGGAATCAGATTGCCACCTACAGGTAAATTTAGCATTTATTTTCAGGAATTGACTAAACAAGAACAAAATTATCATTGTGACAAGCCCTCTTCAGATCTACTCTTATTCAAAAAAAAAAAAAAAAAAATAGTACTTGCTCGAGTACCTTAATTATACCTCGAATGTCCCAAATCTAGAAAGCAAACACATTGCTCCGCAGTTCTAAAACAGCATTACTTCACAGACTTCAAAAACTCATGTAGACCAACTTAAAAGAAGCGGATTACAGTGAGGTTTCAGCTAAAGAATTTTAAATCTGCTTACCTGATACAATTGGTGCTAGCCTGAATATGTCTGATAATCTGCTGTTAACTGGTTCATAGGGGGAATCTTCAAGCAAGTCATTTCCTAAGGACAACAAAAGATTTGGATTTCTTTCACACACTTTTTTTGGGGGTAGGGGGGAGGTTTTATTATTTATTTCCATTCTAAATGAAATCGGATTGGGTTAAAGCTGCCCTGAAACATTCAAATGCTCTTCTCGTTAACCTGTTCATGTTAGAGGAGGGAAACTAAGGGTTATGTATGAGCACACTTGAGAGGAAGGTTTCCCACCTCCTTGCCATTAACTCCCTCCCCTTTTCCTCCCTGGAATGAAGTCACAAATCTGAAGAGACAGTCTGTGACATCACAACCATTTCCTGTCTTCAGGTGCCAAGAAGAGAGCTGCTGGGAAGGGGAAGTTCCCTTTTACTTGCATCAGACCTTGGCTTGAGAGAAAAAAAGATCAGGGACCATTTGGCACCTGGCATCACTGAAAGTAACCCTCCTAAGAAAAAGCTTTCCTGGGAGGAGAGAGATTTACAGTGCGTAAAGTGTCCAAAGGAGGAGTAGAGCGATTGATTATGAAAGGGGTAACCAACAGATGCTTAGCTCCTTGAAACAGTCCAATTGACATTTTGTTGGATAAACTAACCAAAAACCCAACCCAACAACAATAAAACAATAAAAAGGTGGAAATGCTTTCAAGATGAATGTTTGAGGCAAGCACCAGGCAGGCAGGAGCCAGCACTGCCCATTGACCTGAGTGGGAATGAGAGGTCCTTAATGCAGAATCCTGCCCGGGTGATGTATACATCTCTACTGACTAAGGGCCCCTCCTGTCCCCAGCAGCTGGTGGAAGATTTGCCAAGGACTTCAGTGGGCGTGGAGCAGGTCCTGCCAGTTCCTCCTGTCATTTCTAATCAGCTCCTTTGCCATGCTCTGCAAAGTAAGGGGCCCTCTCTCACACATCTGTCTCCGGGTGGGTTGCTGTTGGTAAATACAAGGGCAGGGAAAGAAAGACTAGACTTCTTTAAAAGAACCTGGACCTCACATCTACTCTGCCCCTGGAAGCTAAGTAGCTATAGTGCCCCTGGGAAGGGAGAGCTAGTTAACAAGTGCTTAAACTCCTGGGTCAGGGCGAAGTCACAGGTGGGTGGCTGCTGGAGCTTGCGCAAAGGCTCATGCCCTACGCTTCGCAAAGGTCAGCTGCGTCCCCTGGAGGAAACCCTGCCTGCAAATTTCCCAAGAGCGGCAGCTGGTCCTGGGTCAGAGGAGAGGTCCCGGCTGCGCAGCTGAAGAGCACGAGGGGAGCAGCGAGGCCAGCCCCTCTCTGCAGTGACACGGAGTGAGGCTGCGAGGGGCCGTGCGAGCATGCTGCGCTGGGGGGGGGAGTGGAGCGTGTCTGTGTTTCGCAACGTACCCTGTAAGATTTGGTACATGCTCCAGTAAATGCGCAGGCAGTTTTTCTCCTTCTTCATGCCCCTCTTGCAGCGGCAGTTGTACAGGGATTTCTGCTTCAGAGCCTCCATGGCGCTTTTGCATTCATCCTTCGCCTCCAGGCCCGTCGCCCGGCTGAAGTTGCTCTCTTTGCCGGCCACGCACTGCCTCAGTGTCCTGTATTTAGTGCTACAGCTCTGCTCCTTGAGACATTGATCGCTGGCTTTCACGCAGTCCAGGCGGTCCCCTCCAGGCAGCCCGCTCACTTCTGCGGACAAAAGTGCATCTGGAGACAGAGGAAACAAAGCCACAAAGTCTCTCGGGGAGAGAGCAGAGGGGCTCAGCGCCCACAGCTGCAGCCCAGGGGATCCTTGGGCAGCGCAGCTCCCTGCTGGCTCCGAACAGGGGCAGGGCAGGGCCGGGCCGTGCCTGGCAGCGCGCAGAGAGATGCCCCTCTGAGCGGCACTGACCCTAAGGGGGGAGTTTAAGGGCAGCAGGGGGACTAGAAGGAGCCCCCTGTACACAGGGGAATAGGGACCCCCTTCCCTAGCTCCACCGTGCCTCCCTCTCCCTCCTGACGCTGGGCTGGGGTGGGGGGACGACACACACGACATGCCCCCTCCGTTCCCACCAGGGCTGCAATTTCAATCAGGCCCCTTTCCCCCCCAGCTCTCAGTCTCTCTGGGCATTTATTTTGCTCTCCCCCATGCATTTTCAAGGTGTCCATCCATCCGTCCCCGTCCCCCCGCGCCTCCTGTCTCCTCTATTTTGTGTCTCGGGGCGGAAAAAACAAGTGGCATTAACCCCTTCTCCACCACCACCCAGCCCTCCCCCTTCCCCACAGCGCTGGCAGCAAACAGGATCGGGGGCTGGAAAGCCTGCCATCACCCACCCCCCCCACCCAGGAGGTGGGGTGGGTAGACAGAGGAGAGGAAAAACCCTAGTGGGAAAGTTTCCCTCCGAGTTGGGGCTGCCAAAAAATCCCCAAGTCCCGGGGAAACTTCCCCGGGGGGGCGTGGGGGCACTCACCCAGCAGGGGCAGCACGAGGTACAAGGTGGGTAGGAGCATCCTGGCGGCGGCCGGGTCCCCCCGGAGCGGCGGTGCGGCGGAGGGGCTCAGCATGCGTGCAGCCCGGCGCGGGGAGGCTGCGAGCCCGGCAGCTCCATGGAGGCAGCGGCGTT
>NW_005843538.1:52296-61022 GCF_000455745.1 Alligator sinensis
CACGGGCCCCTCGCTCGAGTCAGCGCCGAGGGCACACGGGGTGAAACTTTGCTCCCTTGCAAAAAAAAAAAGAACAGAAAAGGGGGCACCCCGTGCCCGGTGCAGCCCCGCCGGGACCGATGTCACAGCCGCAGCCGCCTCCTCCGCCCCGCCGACATCACAGTGCCCCACGCTCAGCACAGCACAGCGCAGCGCAGCGCTGCTCCGCTCCCCGCCGCGCACCCAGCAGCAGCTTTCCACAGGGGCTCTTCGTGGAGGCATTGTGCTTTTGCAACTTTTGCACGAGTTTGGTGTTTGTTTGGTTGTTTTTTGAGTTCACATTTAAAAAAAGAAAATGTATTTTAATCGGGGGGGGGGGGGGGGTATTTGGCCCGTTTGGGGAAGAAGATTCTTGTGTTATTTCAAATGAATGCTGTTGGGTTCCTTCTGCGCAGTCAAATGCAACTATGGTTAAAAAAAAAAGATTGTTATGGGTTATGGGAAAGGAAAAAATGAATGGCAGGTGGAGCTAAGGTTTGGTACCATACATAGGCTGGAGCTAAGGTTTGGTACCATACATCAGGCAGGAGCTTAGATTTGGTACCACACATAGGCTGGAGCTAAGGTTTCATACCATACATCAGGCAGGAGCTCAGATTTGGTACCACACATCAGGCAGGAGCTAAGGTTTGGTACCACACATCAGGCAGGAGCTAAGGTTTGGAACCATGCTTTAATAGCTGGTTCTGAAGTACCTGCCACAGGCTGGGAAGTGCAATGGAGACAGAACTATTTCTAAATATGAGGTTTTCCTCTGCCCTCCTTTCTATCATTTCCCTTAGGAGGCAAATTGTATGGAAAGGAAGGGGAAATATTCTCATCTGTCCCTACTGCTTACTCCTTAGATGAGGTGTTGATCATTGTGACATCACGACACAACTGGATTGGTATTTCACACTGGATTAAGGTTTCAGATGCAAAAAGTATCTATTATTCCAGCATGAAAAAGTCTATTAACTGCAGCACACATACAAACATAATCCAAGGCCGTATGGTCATGGGTTTTTGTCTTATATTAAAACATGAAGGATTAAAATGATCACCTTTCCCACTAACCTTACAATATTTAAAGTATGGTATCTTGGCTATGATGCTTATAGTATTAATCTAATGAATTTAGTTTCTAGCTTTAGAAATAGTGGTCAATCAACCATTTAACAAGCAAGGATTTGGAGCAAGTTGGTCTTGCAAGTCTTTTGGTACAGGGTGGCTTGGATGTTACATAAGGATGATGTTTATTCTTTTCATTGGCCAAACTGACATTACTGCAAGGTACACTGTATTTGAAACAAGTGGTACAAGCATCTTAGGACACAATGGGCATGTCTACATGTGCATTAGCACAGTGGTTACTGCGCATTTAGATTAGTATCTATAATAGCAGGTACTAAGTAAATGCGCAGTCACTGGTGCTATTGTGCAGTAGCACCTGTGCACATATTTTAAGTGATCCTTCTGTGTAGTAGACTAATTCTACTGTGCATTAACACATTAGCATGGGTTTTGCCCACCATGCTAATGCACAATAAAATGAGTCTACTGCGCTCGAAGCATGTCATGTAGAAACGCCCACTGGGCACAATTTTCCTTTCACAGACAAGGAAAACTGAATTTATAATATCAGCATTATTTGGTGTATAAAATAAGTAACACAACAGAGCTCTTTGGATTTACCTTGAATAATATTAAAAACATGAGACTGAATTTATATTTGCAAATATAAATTTGCATTTGAAAATAACATTAAGTGTCACTGATGTGGTTATTAAGCCCAAAAGCCAGTCATCAACTATCAAGATAGTTGGCATTTACTTTTCTACTCTTTCATTTTTTTCCTGAACGTTGGAAAATTTGTGGCCGCCCAAGATGAAAATTTCATTACTTCCAACAGATATAACAACCCAATTCTATGCTCTGAAAAGAAACCCAATACAGATGCAACAGTGCTAAATAAAATGTTACTGAATACTAACTATTCCCTATTGCATGCAGTCTTTAACAGAACAGAGGATGTGAGAAAGCTCCTTGCAAATTGCAAGAGCTTCTGCACCAAAATAATTATTAAATGTTTTTATCATTTCTACAATTAGAGTTTTTATTCATGACCCATCGCCATCAGTATTCCTCAGTACATTTCTGAGTATGATCCTTCCTCTTATTTTTAAGCTAATTTTTCATTTCTTATTATAGCAGTGCAGGTGCTAGAGTACCTTTGTAGCCGATCAGTGTATTTCTTGGATAGCTGAAGTCACTTGCATGTTGGCCTCATGCCATGTAAAGCACTCAAGGTATGCAGTCCTCCTCAAATGAAGTGCCTGTCATGTCTTATTAGTATTGGTTCAATATACTCTACAACACATCATATTTACAAATGATTTTCAATTTTTTTTTGGCACTTAAAATAAGTACCTCTCTGAAAACACTTGAAAGTGAAGTCTCATAATCTACATAACAGGTATAACAATGAGCAGAAGCAGCACAAGACTACTTACTTTGTCCTGTGTGTGCCACTTACATCTACCTCAGTAACGTTCTGGAGAGCTGGCCTCTAGAGACAAAGGGGAAATTCATTTCCGGGTGTTTACCTTATTCTCCCAATTACACTGGTAACTCCAGGGGACTTGTTCTAGATTTACAGGGATGTACCAGAATCCAGCTCAGCATTCAACCTAGTAATTAGCCAGTCTCTGTGCATCCTGCCTCAACACAGACTGCCAACAGAGATGTAAGTTATAAGGGTAGTTTGTCAGGAGTGGATGGTTCCTGCAAAGAAGAGAGATAAACAGCTCCCTAGAGCGGGGGGTGGGGGGGGTTTAAAACCTTCACCACAACCACCTACTATTTCTAGATAGTGGACAGCCAGAATAATGAAGCAACCCCCTGCCCCTCCCCTCCCACCAATTCATTGCAAGGATCCTGCCCTACAACTTTGATCAAATCCTCAGCTGGTATCAAATATTATTGTTCCACCAGCTTTAAGATACCTAAAAAGGAAACAAGTAATTTTTGATCTTAAGTGTAACCCTTAAGCATAACCTTGGGAGTTAAATGTTAGTCCAATGGAAGTGCAATTGACTTCAGTGAAACCAATATTTGATCCATCACTTTTATATTGAACTATCCCCTATATTTTAAGGCGTTAAATCAAAATAAGATCTTCCCTCATATTGTAAGAATTTCTTGTGCAGATTTAGTGTTTGAATTGACTTTTGAAAAAGAAAAGATTGCAGAGCAATGATTGTTATCATATAAATAAAAATAACCAGATGCTTTATCTGCCGCAACATAGCTCCTTTAAAGATACCTGCCAGCATCGTCACCATTGCACTATTTGTTATTGAAGCTCATTACAGTACAGATAGTATAGAGGATAGTATAGAGGATATTCTTAATTGCTATCTTCAAGAGCGGTAGCTCATTGGTACAACTGTTCATAGTTCAATTTTTAAGTTTTCAAGTTCTTTATGGTGACTATCATTTCCTCAAGTGTTTATCATAAATAGCGCTTTTTATCCATTTTGCTCATTTCCAAAACTATGTGAACAATTTTTACAATATAATCCAAGCAACTGTTTTAACAGATATTTTTTCTCATTTTTTATTTTCTATAACCAAAGAACAATAAAGGTCATTTAGATAAAACACAGTGCTGAAAAAAACCTGTTTGACTTACTAAACCGGCTGTAAAAGGAAAGCTTCAGAAAAGTGTTTGTTTCAAACTGAGTCCAGACAAACAGATCTTTCTGAATTTACTTGCTTTGGACAGTTCTCAGGTTTCCATCACCTTATAACATGAACCTAGATGGTTCACGTAGGCCAGACATATCAAACTGATTCTATGATGAGAGTCACATGACATTTTCAATAGTGATCCAACGGTCAATGCTACAGACTACATAGGCATATTCTGCACTTCTGTTACACAGGCTAATACATTTCATTCTGCATGCTCATCCATGTGTAGATGAATGGTTATTCAACACCAAAGTCTTTTAAAAAGGCGTCATCTGCAAAAGGAAACTCATTCAACTATTAGTCAATTTTGCCGTGTGCACCCAGCTCCACGTGCAAAAGCTACTGTGCTTGAGCACTGTGTCAGTTGCCGCCGTTGGCAGCAGTCCAGATGACAATGTAATGGTAAATTGACATGAGGGTTGAGTTAATACATCGACTGGGCCGCATCCAGCCTGCAGGCCACATGTTTGTCATCCCTGCCACAGATCTCATTTCACAGAGTGAACCTGAAAGAAAACAGTGAAGTGAGAGCCATTGAGCCAGGAGAAAGTTAAATTTTATTAAGTGTGGATCCAATGGAGCTGCTGAAAAGGAGTAGTTCAGAATAAGAAGAGTGTCATGAACCTTCTTTAAGTACAACTCTTTTGGGAAAGAGCAGGTGAAATGAAGCTGAGCTTGAGCTAATGAGTCAGACAGCAAGCAAGACAGCAAGAAACTAATGGCAAAGAATACATTGAAAGATGTACGTTCAACGCTAGTACACAGAAACCAATGTTTTTGAGGGTTCTTTTCTTCCAATAGCAAGAGAGAGAGAGAGCGAGCGAGCATACACAAGCAAGTGAGCACTCAAGTGTGAGATAACAGACAAGACACAGGAATCATTAGCGTACAAAGCCTTGTTTGCCTTTCAGGTCTCAGATTAACTTCCTGGTAAGCAGGTAAAGTCAACTGGTGACAAGGAATAAGGCAAGGAGCATTCGTTCAAGACATTTGGCTTTTATAAAGGGCAGATTAAGTAACAATGCCATCTTTTACACAACAAAAATCTGCACAATGCCCCCAAAAATCAATTTTGAGGGGCTTATGAAGCCTTGACTGTGCTTTTCTGGCTTGGAAGCAAGACTGAATCAATCACTGAAGCAGGCTTTTTGCTTTCAGTAAGTCTCAGAGAACAAAAAAGAACACGAAGAGAGGAAGACTGATCCAAATTATTAACATTAAGTGCCATTTCTTCCTGGAAATATCTAAGTATGAGATGAGAATAGGACACTCTAAGATCCTGCACTTAAGAGGGTTTTTTTCCTCTCTGGACTTTAATCAGGCCTTCACTGTTTAAATTCACTGTTTGTGATTTCACAGAACAATTCTTTTAAGTGTTCTGACTCACCAGATTGCTTTCTCTATGCATACATACAGTTTCTAGCTATAGCACTCAGAAATGCTGCATTTTAAATTGTATCAGGCCAGCTGAAAACAGAAGTGGTGTTTTTCAGTGATTTTAGATATGATGAGGTCTACATTGCACAAGTATATCAGCTGGCTTTCAATTTCCATAGAGCAACAGCTTAATATTAAAACACTGCAAAGAATTTAGAAAGATGGAACAGTAAAAATTCAGAAAAAGATATAGAACTACTAATATTCATTTACTGTCAAACAGTTAAAATATGAAAAAAAAAATCCTGGTCACTTAACAAGCCATGTACCCTACATAAATGCTATTTTTTAACTTGGAGTACTATGATATACTGGACCTTAACAGGAAGATAAGGAATGTTTTAGAGGCTGACAATATTTATGCTAGTCAGTCTTTCACTTCAAAAGTGGAATGACAGAGCCCCCTAGCCGTTAATGGAGGAAATTCATGCTCCTACAATAAAGCAATACATCAAACTGAATAATGCAAGTGTTTATAGTAAGCAAACAAATCTCCTGTAAATCAATTAGACAAAAACATACAAGACGAACAAACAAAATAGATAACAATATGAAATACTGGGTCATATACACCTGAAACATGCACAAGGGAATCAACACGTTTCCCTCTGATACAGAGAGCACCTGAGCAGTTATAATTGTGTATTTCCTAAGTTGTAAATTTGAGACTTTATCACTAATATACCATTAGAATTTAAAATCTGAATAATCTATTGGCTAGATACTTATTCTAATACCTGCCCTACACCGACCAATGAAAATAAGTGCACTTTTGTTAGTAAAATATTGTTTATAGAGTATTAAAGACAGCAAGACTCACACCTATACTTTTATGTGCATTAAAAAGCACAGTGTTAAAATGTGCAAAGGTCTTGCCAGTGACTACCTAGCAATACCACGCAAGTTCAGCTGCTGTAAGTTGGCACAACTCCATTGACTCAAAAGCTTTACATTGATTTAGTGTCAACGGTACTTCCCTGATTAACAATCTGAACCAGCATTTGCTTCCCCTAAGTTATACTGGGAAAACATGTGTCATCATCATCACAACAATGTTTTCAGGTTAGGGAACAACATAATTTGAATTTTACTTTTATTCAGCCTGGTACTGTATTCAATCTATTTAAATTAATAGATTATTAGTCCAATGAAAATGTGTCAAATTTCAGAAAATGACTCCTATTAAACCCTCTTACTGCTGTAAGTGAACAACATTCTAGCAAGTATTTAAAAATATGAATTTTCCTGCAAAGCACAGATTATCATCAATTTATGACACCAAAATCCTACTCCAGATTTTGAGGGCTGATACTTGGCAGCTTGCCTGTGTGAAGGTAGATGTACAAGACTAGGGTTATGGCTTCTTCCAGTACACTGTGCCTTACTTTGGTACAATTTATTATTTTTTCCATATTTAAGTTACAGCGGTAAAGAGCATCCAGGTAGAATGATATACGAAAAAGTGACCAAGGACAAAATCCACACCCACCTCTATTTAGTTTTGGTATTCTGATTTCTCTAGACATGTATCATTGGGTACGTAAAAAATCAGAGGAGTATAATTTTAAAAATTGGAGAAAGAAAAATATGCCTTTATGTACTATGCAGATTTTATTTCAAACAACAGAGCCAAATTCTAGAGCTATTTAGTCTGTATAAGAGAGTCAGAAAAGTCAAACAGTGCTACAAATTAATCTCAAATTTGGTAATGGAAAACAAAATTCTCTTTAATTTTCACAGAATTACTTACTTCCAGTATATCTTCTAGACTAGACTAAAGGGGACCAACTTTTTCAGCATTCATGCCACAAATTAGCCCCACATCCTCCCTGAGCACCACTCCAATCCCCTTCCCCTGTCTGATCTTATGCTCTGCTTCTGCTTCCTGGCCTGTACTCTCTGCCTGATCTGCTGCCCCCTTTCTGCTTCCCATCCTGTGTTCCCCGTCTGATCTCCTGCTCTGCTTTCTGCTCCCTGCCCCATCTGCTTGTCTTCTCCCCTCCTGCTGTGTGCCA
The DNA here is from genome assembly GCF_000455745.1 of Alligator sinensis. Classification (NCBI taxonomy): domain Eukaryota; kingdom Metazoa; phylum Chordata; order Crocodylia; family Alligatoridae; genus Alligator; species Alligator sinensis. The sequence goes on from NW_005843538.1 coordinate 59,523, forward strand.
CACAAGGGCTGTCTGTGCCACTTGTGGCACATGGGCTATAGATTGGCCGCCAGGGGTGCTCAATCTTCTGGCCCCACAGGGCAAATAATTGGTTCAAGCCTCACACATCAGGAATTGGACCCACACTGTGACTAGGGCCCCACTCTGCGTTTCCCACGCACCAGGATTGGGCCCAGGGGCGCTGTGCCACCCCTGCACATCAGGAATTGTGGCCCTGTGCTGCCCTGTGAGCTGGATCCAGTGCACAGGGCCATCCTATGCAGCCCACAGATGGCTCTCCACAGATCTGGAGGTTTGTTGGCAGGGGAGCACTCTCACCACTAGCTTGACCAGATATTATGGCTTCCTAGGCACCTCTGCAGTCACTGCAAGAAACAGATGCAAATAAATGCAGCAGGTTTTTAAAAAAAAACAACTTTATGTTGATTAAATATTTTAATGACTTTTTAAAAATTTCAATAAAGCGTGATTTTTAAATTTTATCATCTTAACAAAAATGAAAAATGGATCCCAGCTTATATAATAGTGGCCATTTAATTAAAATACAAGTCTTGTTTCTACTTTATTTCATAGAAAGAGCCTTCTGATATATAAACAAGATCAAACATCTATACCCTATCTTTGATTATTAATTATTAGATTTACTTAGCTAACCATGGCAGCTAAAGAGCACAAACCTGATTTTCACCACAGCAACTGAAGTTATTAGGAGGTCCCAGTTTTCTTCCCTAAAAGATAAACCATTGATTTCATAAATGACTCTATTACTTATGGAAGATTTTTTTAGATTTCCTTCTGATGGTAACAGAGGGTCTGACTGGCTACACCTACACTATGGATTTTAGGCTAAACCTACGCTAAAAATGGATTTTAAACATAAGGCCAAAATCAGAAGCAAGTCTATGTCTAGCAAGTCAATAACGCTGTAACTTGCAACTTCTTCCACTTCATTACATGTCCATTATATCAGTAAGGCCTTGTCTACACTCGAAAGTTTTGCTAATTTAATGCTGGTTTAATTGTGAGTATAGTTAAAACTGCAAAGATGTCCTACTGCTAGGGCCTAGTTTAAATCATGATTTTGCATTTTTCATGAAAAATATGATTTGCAATGAAATGCCACGATATGGCCATTTGCTAGAGAGTCCCCCAGCAAGCAGCCATACCTATGGCATGTCGTTACAACAAGATGAGACAAGAGGAGGAAGGAAGGGGGTGCCACTTGGAGCGACACACCGCAGGCCAACTGGCGCACTCCTTCCTCGGGCGGTCTTCCTCAGTGGTAGTGGGGTAGAAGAGAAGAATAGCTCTTCCCTCCCCCGACATGCCTTCCGGAGATAGAGGCTGTGGCAGTGGCCATTGGGAAGGAGCCAGCTTGCTGCCCAGCCCAGCCCCATGCTTTGTTCAGGCTGGGGAGGAGCACTGCCCACCTGGCCCCTCTGCAGAACACAGGCAGGGGGCAGTGCAAGGGGGCTGGAGCCCCTTAAGTAGTGGTGGCCA
>NW_005843538.1:61100-67176 GCF_000455745.1 Alligator sinensis
CCCACCAACCCCTCCCCTTCACCCCAGAGGCAGGTGAGGGGGAAGTCCCAGCCACAGGGGATCTCTCTCTCCCTTCAGCACCTGCTCCATGATCTGGCTGCAAAATGTCATAGCTGGGCCCACAATTTAAACCAGGCCCTACCTTCTGTGCATATAATTACATAGAAGTGTTTTTCTAATGTTATACCTGTGTCCACGCTAGGACTTATACCTGTGTATAGCCAAGCCAGTTAAAAATAAACAACTGTAACTAGACATAGAAGTACTAATAATTTTTATAAGCACAGACCAGGTCTCCAGACATAATGCAGACTTGCACACATTTCCAACATTTAATTTGTATACATATGCTGTTGTGTTCATCACCTCCAACCTTGGCCCTGCAAATCTAACTGAATCCAAGAGAGCCTATTACTGTAGTAACTTAGGGCCTGTGTAGACGAAGCGGGGGCACTAATTTAAGCAGTGGGTTTTAAAAAACACCGCTTCAATTTAGGGCTGATTAACCACCCATGTTGTGCACATGCCCCACTGATTTACCTGCTTCTCCGGTGGGGAAGGGAAGGTGAGCTGCCAGCAGGCAGAGTGGACCCTAGGCTGCAGTGGGGGGCTACTGCTTCCCTACATGGCAGCTGCAGCCCCCTTCCAGGTGGCACCCACCCACAGGCACCCGACTTGGGCAGTTCCAGGGGACACTGCAGCCGCAGAGGGAAGCACTGGGCCCCCATGCAGCTCAGGCAGGCAGGCAAGCTCCAGGGGGGAGGGAAAAGAAAAAAAAAATCAGGCTCCCTAATTTTCTTGGGTGGAGCCTGCCTTCCCAGGCTACTGCCAGGCTGCCTGCAGGGCTTCCCGCAGAGCCATGGAGCTGCATGGAGCCCAGTGCTTCACTCTGCGGCTGTAGGGGAGCAAACTAAAACTCCTCGGAGGTTTAGTTTGCTGCGCCTCAAGTCATTTAAGGCACATTACGCTGCTGAATTTCCTACGGTGGCTGGAATTAATGCACAGTATGCCACTGAGGCATGCAAACCCTAACACCATTAAAGCAGCACTCTTCTTGTTTTGCCTACACACGGCCTTATACACCCATGTGCCAAAACAGAGGAGCATAAATTATACCAACTTAGATTTCCCTACCCATTTATAAAAGACTTCAAATTTAGGCTGACCCTATATTTATACCACATAATCCACTGCCTTTGGGACTTAAAGCGCAACTAGCACAGTTGTGCTATGAGACAGAACTGTTCCTCAGGGCATGGACTATGTGTCTTCTGATATTGTAGAATACCCAAGTTAAAAAGGTCCTGATCCTGGAGAACATGGACAGTACTGTAATACAAACGTTATTGTAATATAATAATCATGGCTCACAAAAAAAAAAAAAAAAAAATACACATTGCCAAGTCCTATGAATGACTCTTGTATGTTTTTTCAACATTAATCACAAATATATTATATCAAGCCATTTTTAAACATCATTTTTTTAGAATAAGGCAGTTTCTGTAGCACAGGCAGGACCAACTGACTGGCATAGCTTATAACCCATTACAAGCTAAGAATCTACTACCCCAAAGGGAGAAAGAAAATGGAGTCTCAAGAAATCTGTAACATTCCTGAAATGCATATAAGAAATGAGTTCACAATGAAGGAACAAGAACCAAGACCTGATGTCATGAATGGAAACAAACAAGTATCAAGGACATATCTAAATTTTCATATTAATTTTAAGGCTGCAGCAAAATATACATAGCTATGGGGAACAGCCAGTCCAAGACTGTAAGCAGGATAGACCTCCACCAATACCAACCCCAAACTTGAATAGTATCATGCTCCCTTTACTTTTTTGTAATCAATGAGTTGTGACCAGTCCAAAGAGCACTTGGCGGTGTTAGAAATCAACAAAAAAGCAAGTAGGGCTGTATCCTTCTGTCACGGCGGGTCCCTCAGGAGGGCCGTGATCTCCCTGAGGTCCCTCTCACCGTGTCAAGTCCGGCCCAAGGGCACCCTCTTATTCTCGCCTGCCACGTCTTTGATGTTCAGTAAGTTCGGGAGGCTGCCTTACACCTCCTTGGGCACGGCTAATCGGGACCTCCGTCCCCTCTCCTTGTTCTCCTGGCCCCCCCCAGGGGTCTCCCTATACGATGGGTGCTCCCCAGGCCCCCTAGCCTTAGGGCCACGCGTGGCTCCTACCAACCCCTAATACCACGCCCCAAGCCTCGCAGATGGCATCTTGCCGTTCACCTAATCACCGGCCCCACTCTAGGCCCCAGAATCATCCAAACAGGACCCCACTCTATGATCCCTCCTATCAGGAGGCCTCTCCGCCGTCATCCGGGCTACCTAGCCCCCCGAAGCCCTTTTCCCCTCTCGGGCATGGTCCTCCCCCGGGACCTTCGGCTACTAGCCCTGGCCCACCTCCAGGCCAGTCGGGACCCCAGGCTCTTGGGCGTCCCTCGCGGTGGGCCCCTGGCCCTTTTGACCCTCTTGGTCCTGGCCCCAGCTTGGGCCAGTCGAGGGTACTCTCTCGTCGGGTTGGGTCTCTAGCCCCTCACTCTCTCTTCGGGCTCATCGCACTGCTACCCCCTTTCTCCTGGGGTTCACCGCAGCATCACGCCCGGTAATCATTCCCTCTCTCTGGGTCCGCTCTCTGGGCCCCTCCAAACATACACGGGGTTACCCACCCGGCGGTGGGAGCTAGGGGTTAAGACACCCCAACCCGCCTTTCACCGGCGTGGTAACTGGCCTGGCATTTCCTGGGGGCTCCCGCGCCACTGAGAGCCCCACCAGGCCACCCACTCCCGGCAGGGTGCAGGTTCAGGTCATGCCCAGGACCAGGAGCCTCCTAACCAACCCCTTGCAGCTCCCCCTTACCTCCGGGTCATTCATAGCAGCCCTACGGCCAGGCGATGTTGGTGCCTGGCTTCCTAGCTCCAGGAGCTCCTGCCTCTGACTGCTGGCAGGGAACTGCTAGCCTGGCCTCAGCCCTGGGCTTTATGAGGGCCAGGCCCTGCCCCCTTCTGGCCAGCTGACTCTCCTTAGTTGCCCTGGCAACCCGCAGCTGTGCTCGTTATTGTCCTGCCAGGGATCTCTCCCTGGCAGTTTCTCCTCTCTAGGAGCAGAGCACCGAGGTGCCCTGCGACACCTTCCTCAAAAAGGGTCTGAAAAATTAAAGAAAAGAAAAAATAATTATTTAGACCTCTGGGACCTACATTCCCGCTCTGTAATCTGGTTATAGTAATACCACTCATTTGCTTCTCTTTGTTTTGCTTATACTGTAGGTCCTTTAATATATCTATGGACTCTACCTAGAAGAGGATGACCCATTCTTGGTTGGAATTTCTAGACACTACTGTAGCACTAAAATACTAATACATGGTTTATAATGAAAAGCACTGTAATAGAATAATTCTTCATCATAGGCATTCAACAAAACAATATGTGTTGTTACCTCAGTAAACCTCCTGATCCAGGTTCTTGAATCTTTTGATTGCCATTTAACTAAAAGAAAAGAATCAGGGCACATCAAGACAGAACTGAAGAAAATGTGGGCCCTTATCTTAAGAGACTTATAAGCAGCACAGTGTTTGGAAACGTAGAAGCAAGGGGGAAAAGACAAAGAAAATGGTGCTCAATTCATATCTAACTGCATTATTATGGCCTCTTTACGGGTGCACACATGTATCATATTTTTTTGATGGCATATGCAAGAAAGCCGACAACACTGGAGCTACAAGGTTAACACTCCACAAGTATTTTCATTCCAATTCTGTTTGAATCCTACCCTGTTCTTATTCAATTATTTCATTTCCAGATGCTTAAACTTGTTCAAACTTATGAGTTTTGAGTTGAAATTTGTGTCTGAAACCAGCTTTTTTTTTTTTTTTTTTTTAATCTGAGCAAAAATGTTCAACAATTCACAAGTTGGAAAACTGTAAAACCATTCTATTATTGCCACCTATGCATTCAAATGTAAATGGAGAGAAATTTTCCAATTCAAAAGACAGCTCTTCAGTATTCCAGTGTAGCTGTATGTGCACACATAAAAAAGGCTAAGTAAATTTCATCTCCCATGTGAGGGTGCGCAAGTTGAACTTCAGTGGAGGAGCCTTTTCTTAAAGGTATATACATCAACCAGAAAGCAGCATCTTATCTTCTCCTTGTCTAGTATATTCTCATACAAAATTGAATTACGTTACAAAGCCCTTCTCAGATTGAAGAATACATACTGACAGCAACGCTATAGTAATGTTTTGCTACTCCATTCACTCATGTCAATGGAATTGGAAAAAGGTGTTTTAATTAACTAATTATGTGTTCTTAATTTCTCAAAATATTTGATGAAAAATAGGCTTTGTGAAAATGGTGATCTCTCTCCACAGTTGAACATAACTACCATCTCCAGTGATATTTTGAATAAATTTACAATTTGTGCAAAACTTTAATCAATATGTATAATTAATATTGCAAATAAATGTCAAAATGATATACTTGCTACTATATAAATGAATATTGTTTCACACATAAATGTGCTTTGTGGCAGTGGTTCAAGTTACTTTTCCTTCTGAAGCAAGCAGACTAGATGAAATTAAAAAAAAATGATGTGCCAAATCTTAAAGGTATGAATAGCACAAATTTTAACTTATTGATTGCTGACAATGCTTGCAGACATTAAACACTACTTTTTCCAGACAGCTGTAATAGCTCAATTCAGCATAGCCACTCTATATTAAAGCAAAGTTTAAAACGTGGTGACTATTTGTTCATTTTACATTTGTAGAGGCTTTTGGAGATTTTAAAGGAAACTCTTTTTAAATCCTGCAAAACCCAATGATATTCAATCCTTAGGCCATGTAGAAAAAAAGTTGTAACACTTCTACAGAGGAATAACCTACAAGACATTCAGAGAGAACAAAAAATGTCTATCTGGACATTTCTGTTATATGAATGTCACAACTGAAGGATGTTCACTAACACCGTCTTGAACAAGTCTTGGGCGGATAAAAGGCTCCCTTCAACCATGTTCTATTTCTTTGGAATTAATCATTAACCAACACTTCTAACTTGTGACAGTCAGAAGCAAATCCTAGACTAGAAGGAAATGGAATAGCTAAAGTAACTGATAAGATCATACAGAGTTATCTCAGGCTTTTGGTTCTCCAAAAGGTTTTCCGTTTGACAGAAGTTTGGTGATCTCAGCGTAACACCAGGGCGTAATCACCCACATTATGAGAAACACCACAACTGGCATTAACTGACAATCTTGTTAATGGTTTTACCAAAAAGTCCAAGGATTATACTGGCCCAGACTGAAATATTCTCTCATTCTGAGAACTGACCCAGCTAAATCAAGGTGTAGCCCATTATAATAGCACTATGTGCTGGCATTGCTTGTGCCACAACCCCAGCCTATGGAACAGGAAATTGTTACTCAGGGCTGTCAGCACAGCAGCTTTCAAGGGCATTAAATTCATACAAAATTGGAGAAAAAAAAAAAGAGAAGGTAACTCAGATGATAGCTTCACATCTAATATGAACCGTTTCTAGTTACTTCCTCTAAAATGTGACACTCAGTAGCTAAGTTGAACTTTGAACAAATGCAATCTATTGTATTTTACTGCCACTTGGGAGTTTTTGATTTTATTTTTTTTACCGGTTTGAATAGAAAAAGGTCTTGTTTCACGGAAAAGGACTTTTAAAGCTAAAGACTAGAAATAAGTGGGCCCCACGTTGCAAATCGCTCTGTGTAGGCAAAGCCTATTGATATTGCTAGGAGGTGAGAGAAAGTGGCTAACAAATCTGGCTGAGCTCTGCTAATTATAATGTTACGCATCATTTCTAATGCAGTGTATAACTTATTATTAAGGAGCAGAACAAAATGTGCTTTTCATGCTTTATTTGATCTACACACCCTGATTGTGATTCGTAAGGAAAAACAGCAGTTCAGCTTAGCCATACAGTATAGTAGAACAGAACCATACATCACCGAGGAAAAAGGATGATTCTCTTCATACTGTTTTTAAGTAGCACACTTCAGAGAATCGTCAAGTGTAGTTCCACTTCCTAATGACACTTACCA
>NW_005843538.1:67186-94276 GCF_000455745.1 Alligator sinensis
TTTAAAAAAGTATTTTATTTTCTACCTTTTCTCTCTGTAGATGACTTATTTCTTGCTGCGGATCCGTGGCCCTCAGGGACCAGATACTGTTTGCCAGAAAACAAGTCCTGGCTGCTCTGGATAAGATGAGCTGCAGATGGAGGGAATTTGCTGCCGCCTGCCTCTTCTTGCGGGAAAGGGGTACAGCGAGTGGGGAGCAGGAGTCAGCAAATTTGGTAAAGGGGATAGCTTGATTTGGAAGCTGTGTATGGGACTCCGGGTATTCATAATTCATAATACATTAAATACAGCAATCTGGCTGCGCAGCCCCCACAGCCACAGCCTACTGGGAAGAGCCCGGTCCCAGTGGCCCAGCCCAAGTTAGCCCCTCTGCAGAGTCCATCCTCAGCAGCACCCACAGGCCAGCCCGGCTCAGCCTCATAGCCACAGCTTTGCAGCTGCAGCCCCAGCCCTGGGCAGATAGTTGGGCCATGCTGGCTGGTTCTGGCTAGGCCCCCGACTGCCCAAACAGGCAGGGGGGAAAGCTGGGCAGACCCCATCTGGGGTCCCATGCCCACCAGGAGACAGGGGAATTTAATCCTTACTCTCCCTCTCTTCGCCTGAGGTGCTGCCTCGGCTGGAGTCTGGCCACAGGGACAAGCCTGGCAAGGGCTGCTTCCCCACTCCCCGCCCAGGCACACCCTGGCTGGGGTCCCTGCAGGCCAGTGTTGGGGTTTAAACCTCTCTGCAATCATGATTAGCGACCTGCCAGGGCCTGGCCATGCCTCCCAGGTCACAGCTGCTGAGGAAGGGAAGGGAGGGTTGTTCTAGCACCCCACAGCTTCTAGCCGGAGCCACTTTAGCCATGTGTCTGCATTTCCAGAATCAAAAATGAATGTCTATTCACTTGCAAATCAGTTCAGTCTACACAGGTTAGACTAACTAATTGATGCAAAGGTTGAATCAATTCAGGCTCCTGCTTTTTCACTGACAGTCCCTAGTCCAGGAGGCTGGGGGCTCAGAGAGGCAGTTATCAGGAGGCAAAGAACAAAAGGAATGGGACTTGGTCTTTTCCCAGAAACTCACCAGCTCAACTCCTTTCTTCCCCTGCTGCCACCCCTGCCCCTGCCGCACTGCTCTGGGTGGCCGCGCGGGAAGCTTCAGCCCCATGGCTTCTCCCAGACGCCTTCCATCCACTGCGCCCGCAGGGGCTGCTCATTGCACTGTAGGGGCAGAAAGGATGGAAAGCAGCCAGAGCTCATGTGCTGGGCTGAAGCCACCAGGCTGAAGCTGCCCCTGTCTACTCCACGTCCCAAAGTGGCACAGCAGGGGCAGGAGTGGGATGGGGAGGAGTTGCTGGAGGCAAGGGGAAGCTGGTGTGGCCCAGCAAGGCTGTTCTGATCCCCTTATCTCCAGCTGTGGCTCCTACCGCATCACACAGTGCCGCTCGGGGCAGGTGGAAGTTTCAGCCTGGCAGCTTCAGTCCAGCGCATGGAGCTCTGCTCCGCTTGCCCAGCGCGATGAACAGCCCCTGCGAGCGGAGGGTATGAAAGACGTCCAGGAGCTGGAGCCAGAGCCCCATGTGCTGGGCAGAAGCTGTGGGGCTGAAGCTTCCTGCCAGCCCACCCAGAGCAGCGCTGTGTCAGAGGTTACAATAACCATGCAGGAGGAAATATAAAACCATGATACACATTAAACAAGTTCTTAATTCGTATAAGGAGAAATTACTTATAAATGTAACTTTTGTTCTCTAAATATACTGTTAAGAGTCTATAGCTCCATCGCACACCCTGCTAAGCAATACTTGGCTTTTGGTTTTTTTAGCACAGTAACTGCCAGAAAAACCTCTCATATCCTGTAATCTACAGGCAAATAGTATAAATATCCCACGCTCTGTGATGATCCCTCATTTCCTCTGTACCTTCACAAACCTCTTCAAAGCTGGGGTATAGAAGTAAAAAAAGAGAGAAAAATGGCATTGTGGTCCTGCAGAAGCAATATATTTAAGGGGACTCCATTCTGAAAATTGCTTATAGGGCTGTCTTTAGAAGATAAATCCCCTTCATCCTGGGATTTTGAACCAGACATTGTTTCTTGAGAGAGACTGCTTGCAACTGTTTTTTTAGATTTCGCAGAGTCCATGACCAGGTGATCCTAAAGCAGTCTTAAGAGTAGGATGGAGAAAAGGCAATAAAAAGGGATTCTACAAGTATGTCAAAAGTAAGAGGTAAACCAAAGAGCCCATAGGCCCCTTATGGAATATAAAAGGTAATCTAGTTCCAGGTGATGCGGAGAAGGCTGAAATATTTAATGTCTTTTTTTACTTCAGTCTTTACAAATAGGGGCAATTACTACAGGATGAGTGCAGTTGGTAGCAAAGATAGGGAAGAAGATGAACAGCCTAGTGCAATATTTTTCAACCTCAAGGCACTTGAAGAACCCCTTGGAAAATGCAAGTTCCTAGTTTTCACTCAGTTTTTGACTACAGAAAACTATTAAAACAATTTTTCTGTTGCAAAGGCTCCGAAAGACCCCAACAGGTCAGGATGTTCTTAACACTATGAATTCTTATTTGAAATCTCTGGATATATCTTATAATTTGCCTACCCACCTGCTGCCAGCCAGAAAACAAGAGCAGCAGTGAGCTGGTTCCCCTTCCCTGCCTGCTCCCCTGGGACACAGCCAGCAGCCACAGGTGAGTGACAACCCCAGGCTGGCAGGAGAGTGGTGGGGCCAATCCTGGATTGGCTGGGGTATGGTGGGCCCGATCCTGAGTGGCGGTGAGTGGCAGGCCTGATCTCAGGCAGCAAGCGGGTAGGGGTAAGACCCCAATGTGTTTGGGTGGTGCTGGCAGGGTCCCAATCTGGGTTGCCTACATTGCCCCAGAGAGCAGGTGAGCTGGATGGGCACAGAGCCAACTTGGCTCCTAGAGACACCCCTGCTCCCCAGCCCCTTAAGTGCAGGTCAGAGCAGTGCCTGTTACAGGGGCTATTAACCCTTAATTGTGCAAAAGCACGTGCTTAACTTTAACACCGACTAATGTTCCTTAAAGTTTGCACGGTAAGCTATAAGGTATAACTCCCACTCTAAGGCACTTAGGCACTTTAACAAATTTTATTTCTCCTCTCTAACTTGGTATCAACCACTTTCTCTCCTGCACCCTTAAGCCATTCTGACTCTCGTCTTTTTGGCTTGTCTTTCTGACTATCTCAGTCCCTCCCTCCACCTTGTATCCTTTCACTGGCTGGATGCCCCAACGCCTCAAGCTCAACCTCCTTAACTTTATCTTTTAAGAGAGTTACTATTTAGCCCCATTCTATCTACTGGCTTAATGAGCCATTACTTCCTAGTAATACCAGCCTTATCTGCCTCTTTTCCTCATGCTGCTCCCTTAAAGGCATCAGCTGGTCCTTTTAAATCCCTCTGCAAAATTTACCTCTTCTACAGTATATATGCTATACTGCAACTTGACAATAGGTAGGAAGATGGCAAACAAATGACTGTCTCTTATTGGTTAGGAATTGCACATATCCTATTGTCATCACTCTGCCTACCGCCCTGACCACTTGTGTGTCTTCCTGACCTGCTATAAAAGGTCTTTTAGACTACTCTCCAAGGCGGGGATTATCATTATCTACATGTTTGTATAGCACTTAGCAAAATAGTGTTCCAAGTTGGCATGACACCAATATAAATGTTGTATACTAATAATATATTTGGGTGTATTCCTTCTCCAAAGGCATAAAAAGCAATTTTTGTGCCCATGTGAAAAGAAGAATGGTCTGAAGCAAGAGGTTCAACTTTTAAATTCTGTTGCATTATCCAATATTTTTAAAAAAATCATAAAATTAAAGTAAAAAAAGCAGAAACACTTCAACCTAAACACAGTGATGCAACTTAAAAAGCTGTCTACAATAAGACTGATGTATTTAACAAAATGGGGAAAAGGGCCAGTTTTGTTCCGTTATTGATCCAGATGGTAAACAAAGGGACTGAGAGGCATGAGAGTTTGTTTCAAAGTACCCAGATTTTGGAAAAACTGGTTTAGGACTCCAGAAAGTTATAAAAATCATATAGCTGCCAACTATTGCTTGCAAGGTGCCATAGGTAGACACGTGGGACACTGTGGACACCGTGTCATAAAGAAAGAAGAAATACTGAAACAATACTCCTAACGTTGGGATCAGTAGCAGAGCAGACAGCACAGTGCGAACACAACCTGAGGATTTGCTGAGGTCTGGCAGGTTTGGAGATACTCATTTTCTGTGCAAGATTCAGACCATCTCTTCACTGCAAGATGATTTATCTGAATGTGTCAAGATAGGCCTGGAAAAAACAGATACAGAGTAGATATGACCTGACTTATGAATCTGCTATTTCATTTGTCTGACAAGAAATGTAAAGAGAAGACAAGCTAAGAAGCAGTATACTACATTGCCATTTAGTAATCCCTGCTTCAGGAATGACTTTAAAACTCCAGCTTCCCAGATTGCAAGAGATAAGAACGATATGCACAGCTTCACCATGCGGGCTAGGAGGAAATAAGCTGCTCTGTTTCTGAGCACACTTGCTGGAAAATTCAAGCATCAATCTAAAGATAAGCTGAGATTGCATCTCTTACTTCCATTAGTTTAGGAAAGCTGTCATTGTGACAGCTACAAAAGGAAAATAGATGACCAGTGACATATGTTCAGTTACTATATATTCAAAGCGGTATTCAAATAAAGAGATAAAACACATTTGGCCCCTAGGATCAGAAGCATTTGTGTAAAAAAAAAAGTAATTTTTAGATTAGAGATGGTATGTTACCTTTCTTCCTCTGGGGCTTTGGAGCCTGCATCATTTATGGAAAGTACACTCCTCCTCCTCCATACAGAAACACAGATCTTTCTTGGTAGTGCCACAGTCACCTCCATCTGAAAAATTTTTGGCTGGTGATAAATACGCACATCTAAATCTATCGTCTATCATGTGCTGGATATATGATTAGACACTGTAACTGCAGATTCGTCCGATACAGGGGATCAATTTAACTTGCCAGTGATATATATGAAAGCAGAGATACTCAAAACCTCTTTTGCTATTTTGATGTAAAACAGAATTACATTCATTTTTTGAAACACTTTTTTGTGTACAATTCAAGAAATAAGGAGCTGGGGGAAAGAATATGTCTAACTACCGTAAAATGGATTTTATAAGATTTAAAGAAGCTAAGTTACCGGTAATAAGAGGAGGCATCAATAAATGTATTACTAAAATTCCTCGGCAATTTCAACTCTGCTGTAAAAGCGCTTTGTGCTGCATTAGTCTGAATGAATTGTCTTTCTGCTGAGCAAATCTACTTGAACATGAAATCTGCTCAGTTAATAACATACCAATAGATTTAGAAAATGTCATTCTGGACAGTTTAGTATTCTTGATTTTTCAGCTTTGGTTTCTCCATCTCTTCCCCTCAGTTATTTGAGAAAGTCATCAAAATGATTGTAGGATTGAGTTTTTACTGTACTGCTCTTGCTTGATGAGCTATTTGATACGTGACAGTGTTAAAAAACTTCCAATATCAACCCTAAATTCCCTGAAGACCAATTATGTTGAATCAGTAACAGACTGAGATCTGATTCCATGAACCAAACACTGACATTTATCTTCAGACAAAAGTGGATGATAAAAGTTTAGGCCTATGGATTGCTTTTGTACAAAATAGATGTTGTTTAATAAAATGAATTCCTATAGACTTGACCTTGGGTAGAAAAAAATGTCACCCCATAAAGAATAATGAAGGGCTTTGAAAATTATTTTATTTAGAAATTCTCAGAAGATGTAATCATTGCACAAAAATGTCATAGTCTCGAGGAAAAAATATTTTATACCAAATATATTTCCTACAAATTTCCAAACTTAGCTTCAGCATAATATAGGTTTTTGTCTTAAATTTTTAACTAAATGGAATTAAGTTCTTGCAGCCAGGAATTCTATACTTTCTACATTAAGAAATAAGGGAGGTATTGCCCTGAAAAGTACACTCAAGGATTGTAAAGGATTTATTCCAATCAGCCTATATTTTTCACTTAGCCATTTAGGTGGATACTCTAGCCTCAGCAAAGAAAAGGAACTTAAATTAAATAAAGATCTATGTATAGTTTGGAAATATGTTTACTTTTTCCTTATTTTAGCAAAAAAGCATTTAAAGGCATTCCAAAAAGTGACATACAAACACGGCCTTTATGTAGCAGTTAAAAAAAATATACAACATATACAATGTTAGTACTACAGTTTTTTGCACGATCCGAAACAGTGGTGAACAGATACGCCTGCCAGCCTATTAATGAGAATTTAATATCCGAATGAGATTGTAGGGTCCTGAGTTTGCTGCTAGGCAGAGCCAAGAATCCTTTATATCAAGATCATTATTTTTGTTCTAGATAAAAGCTGCTTTTAGCCTGCCTATTAGTTGAAACTAGTTTAAAAGAAACAAACAAGAAAACTATGGTCCCAGGAACCTGTGGGTTTCAAAGATGACCAAATAACTGTGTTCCAAAATTTGCCAGCACATTATTAATGAAGAATTTTTAAATAACCGCTAACCCTCTTCTGTGCCACCTTCCAAAATCAGGATCTTCTTCAGGTAAAAATCTTGAAAGGCCTGGAAAAGCAAGTAGCAAATATACTATACCAAGGGTGCTCGATCCCTGGTCTGCAGGCCAGGTTCAGCCTGTGGGGCTCCCCACAGGTTCGTGGGGAGCACCAAGGGCATTCGCCCTGCACACAGGTCCAATCCTGGAGCATAGGGCTGGACGGAGGCAGCACATGATCACAATCTTAGCGTGCAGGATCCGATCCAGTCCAGAGATCAGCTCTGTGCCCTTCATCTGGCCCAAAATATTGAGCACTCTGTCCTATGCTATAATTGGACTGGTTGAATTCTCATAGTAGATTTAAGTGTTAGATTAGATTGGATAGCCCCAAGTCCTTGGTTGGACTGATAGGTGAGAGGTTCATTCTGTCTAAAAATATCTTTACCTGTCCTACACCAAGTGATGTCCAATGAACGTTCCTTCACAGTGGTAAAGACTTACCAACACTCTTTTTTCTGTATTGTTTGTCTCAATTGTCGGCACAAAAGTTTAATGGTGAAAAGGGCAGTCTATGCAAATGCTTTGACTTTTGACCAAATATCACTGAGGGGTGAGCCACTGTGAGAAAATGATGTAGTTGCCTCTGCATTCATGTCTTGGCTAAAAACTATGATTATCTTATGGGGAACAAAATATCACATTCCAAATTCTTCTTTAAGATTTCTCTTCTAATTATACTGACTTTCTGTTCTGAGGAGTAAGAGACACAGTCATGCCAAAGATAAAAAAGGCTAAAAAAATATTGCCCATGTAATATCATACATTACTTTCTTAAACATAACTTAAAAACAAAATATTATTTGCTAATCCAAAAATTATTTTTGAAACTTTTGATTTGCCAGCCAATATGCAAGGAATCTGTATCTGAAGAAATAACCCAGATCATCCAGCATCTCAAATTAAGTAAAGACATGTGAGTGAGTGGTGAAATACAGAAGTATCTCGTATTGCATCTATCAAACTACAGCATTAACTAATGATTTTGCAGTCTTAAAAACCATATGCGTGGCTCCCAGGAGTATGGATTAGCCATCTGGGTCAGTTACCAAGAAGTTAATGCTTCTTGTGAACTCATCTGAAATTACCCTGAGAAGCAGGTGTTCTACTCTGACCCAGTATCTTTGTAACCTGAGCATGCTCAATGTGGTCAACAGTCTCTCCAAGTAAAATACTAATGCAAGTAAAATTATATGATGATATGCAGGACCGGTTCCTTTCATCTGTAAGTCTCTTAAGAAAGGGACAAGGTTTTCTTGTAAGTTTTAGGTAGTCCTGAGAATGGCATCCAATAACCAACACCAGATTTCAACTAATGGAAAAAAGAAGATAATGTGGTTGACCAAAATTATAAAGTTTATAGTGGCCCAAATGAAATAAAACATTGACAAAACCACTGTGGAAACAATATGTACACCTACTCTAACTTATAATCTAGAGTAGTGCCTCAACTTTGAGTATTATTTCTGATTATAAAGAATAGCCTCATTTAGAGGATTTTAAACTGTCTGACTTAAATCTCAGGAATAGGGGTGGTATAATGACTTCACAAGGAAGCAGTATCAATGGTATTCATTAAAATTCACTTTCCTTTTGTTACCTTTTTTTCAATAAGCCTTCAAAAGACAAAGCTGCAAAAAAAGTATTTACATGCATTTTGCACAAATGGAGAACGGACAAGCTAAAGCTTCTGAGAAGTAGCAGTTGAGACAATGTAAATTATTATTTTATGTATGCAGAACATGATATGATACCTGCTTCCTATGCCTCTTAAATTTTGCTTAAAATTAATTTAACCATGTTTATTGCTTTGTCTCTGCACTGAGCCCAAATGGAGCATGCAAATTGCCACTTGTGCCCATGCAAGCCTTTTAAAATTGTAATTGCATTGTAGAGTTGTAGCCATGATGGTCCAGGGAAAAAACAAGAAGCCAGATTTGTTTACAGCACTGAAGGGGAGCAACACTAGGAGTTTGGGTATAGCTCAGGCTCTCTTTTAACAAATATCTCAGCTATTTAAAATCAATGGAGTCAAAGGCAAAGTATCTGCATCAGACAGAGGGAATTTGAGAAGAAGAGTTCCCATTGCAGAATCTATGTGAATTCAGGAGTTTTATCGAAGGCAGAGGTACCGACTGATTTAGACCTCAGAGTTATCCTAATTCTGAGAACACTTCAGAATTGTCAAGTGGAAACGTTTACCAGACTATGCCAATTTTAACAAAGTGTTGATCAAGAAAGGATTTTCAGCTCCGGGATGGAATTTCTGGGCAAATTTAGTGAGAAACTACAAACACGTGAACACGGTAATCCATAGCAAGTCAGGCTGCCCCTTTATTAAGCTACAAGCACAAGGCAGAACCCCTAAAGACCTGTCTTAACAAGGCCTGGATGTATCCATGCCAAACGATCCCGCTTTAAGTTCCTATATTCCTATAAAGGGTCTCTTCGTAGGCAGCTGCCACTGTGCAATTTGCTCCAGGTTCATGCTTTGATTTCTGCTTCACCACTGAGGTATCCAAAGCCAAGCTACAACTTTGTCTAATTGAGACTACAGATGAAACCTCAAAAGTTTGTCTCTAATGTATCCATTGCCGAACCTGGGAACATTAGGGCTGAGCATGCCTCACCCATGTATGTCCACTGAGACACTCCACAGCTAGAAGTTACCAGTGAGGCTAGTCCAGGTGAGTTCCCAGGACCTGCTTTTGAGCCCTCAGCCTAAGTGTGGGCACTAGAAGCAAACCCAGAACAGTACCACTGGCAACTCTGGGGCACATTAGTGGACTCGGGTGGGCTCAGCCCCTGGCTTCCTGGGACCTGCTTGTGCCACAGTGTGGACAGGCCCATAGTCTCTTATATCCCAAGTGAGTATCCTGAGAACCATGTTACTGATATAGTGGGCTGGACCTCCCTCAATCTCTTACGCTGCAGCTCTTGCCCTTTGTATAAAAAAATGTAACAATCATTAGGCCAAAAAAGAAAGACTGTCTTTCTGACCTCTTTGTTAAGGCACTTGCCAGGGATACGGAAGGCTGAGGTCTGAGCCCATAAGAAAGCTCATTTATATAAGGTGGGACAGCTCCAAGAGGAAAGATTGAGGGATCCAGAGAAGAAGAGCCAACCGTTTGGACATCACAGCACCCACTTGAGACTGGGGAAGCTGAAGTTCCATTTACTGATGTAAATCGGGAAGAGCAAAGACTTGGAGCTGCACTTTCTATGTCTTGTCACTGAAGGATGCTGGTTATTTTGGGATGAATGGGAAGGTGTCTCTCCCTCCCTAGTTTTCAGGAAAACCTTGAAAAGATCTTACTGTTACCCAACGGTGGAAACATATGGGTCTATATAGTTTCACCCTCCATTAGGTCCTCCATAGAAGAAAGAAAAATCACCGCCATCACAAGCTGACTCATTCTCAATCTGCAAACCACTGATATTAAGTCAAATGCTTAAGTTTATTCCATTCCTCCTCTGATTTATGATGAGAATAGACCTGTGAATCTCAACCAGGGTGTCACAGAGATCCTTTCACAGGTATTGTGGGGTGCCACACAATGTTAACCCTGGTAGGTATGAAAACATGATTCACAAGATAAACCCAGAGATTTCAAATAGAAATCCGTATTACAGTTTTTTTGCTCTGTTCTGGTCTGAGATCTCTGCAACAGAAGAATGGTTTTATTTTTTTTCTGTAATCAAAAATAAGTGAAAACTAAGAGCTGGCATTTTCCAAGGGGTGCCTTGAGTCTAAAGAGACTCAAGCCTTAAATCTAAAAGGAGAACAACCGGAATATCCAGATTCTGTTGCTGTAGGTTTCTTGTAGAGACCGCGTCACAACGATAAAATAGGAGAACACTCCTAATACACTTCACTAAAAGATTTAAGTTTTCCAATATCTGTACTTAATGTAAGACAATAGCAAGAGAAAAACTAGAATACTTATGAAGTTATGCATTATATACATTTTAATTAACAAAATTGAGGCATAATCATCTTAACAGAAATTACTACCATAACGGATATTAATACAGCATGAAAACTCACAGTTACAGTGAACATGAGAATCCTATAAAGGTTATCTATTTTTCATCATACTGTATACAAATGGAAATATATCTTCATTCTAACGTATTGGTTTTACTTTTCTATGCCTAAAGCAATATCTTAAGTAATATAAAAAGAGGTAAAATGAACAGCATATGAAGCTGTATAAGATAATTCACATATTTTTGAAGGGAAAAATCATATACTGGACTAAGCAATTTATTTGATAAAAGTTTTTAGCACTGGCATATAAATATTATAAAAACAAAATAAGCGAGTTTTTAATTTGCATAATTATTTTCAACATGCCAACTCAGTCGTTTAGCTGTAATATTTATGCTTTAATACTAATTACTTAATTAGTAATTAGTACTAAATACTATTTCTGTTATGCATATGAAAACGAAGATCTATTATTTTCTTTAATAATCTCATATAAGTCCTACTGTTGGTATATTTGCTATGTCAAATAGAAGTTAGCTTTATCATTACTGAGAAAACATTTTAAGATCTTCTGAAATCTCCTAAAGGAGGCAATAAGAAGTAATCACCTTATCACCTAACAGTATTCTAAAAAGGCTATTAGCAGTCAATTTAAATACTGAGATCATAATGTGATTACTATCTTAATGAATTAACTTTAATTTAGATATATATTTCAGGGGGGCGAGGAGCACAGTAATGTGATATGCGCAGGGTAAAAATGGGTAAAGGAAGTGCAATGGAGTTATATAGTAATAAAGGATATGATTAAATATTTACCTACTAAAACTGAGCAACTGTTAACAAATATTCCCCTCCATTGTCTGCTCCTTTTTAGTAAAAATACATTTATTTTATTTTACCTGAGGACTTAATCTCACAAAGTGCTGAACCCCTTTAACTCCTGTTCACTTAATGAGCTTTACTGGCCTTCAGCATCCTATGGCTCAAACACTGCCATGAAATAGATACCATCTGAATATTTATGCTGGTAAAAAAAGAGCAAATCAAAAGGTATACCCACCTCTGTAGATTAAATATGTAAAAGTAAAAATAACTTAAATTTCAGCAAGGCACATTTCAGCTTTCCAGATGCTTCCTTTTCTTATCCTATGGATTGTAGGAAGCAATCATCCCCCAGCACTTTCTGGAAGAATATAGTTTTAATAAATAGATGTCTGGGAAAGGCAACTAACAAGCTTGCTGAAATACCACAAAACCAAAGCAGTAACAATGATACATACTATAGATAAATCATATTTTCCTTCATTACAAATGTTACTATCTTCATGCCAAGATATTTCAGAGATCTGATAAATGTTTCAAAATGAGGGCTTCAGTTGTCAAATATCCACATAATTAGGAAGGTTAGATTTAAAAAGTTTAAAAGTCGTAGAGCCAGCAAAGAAGGAAAGTGAACTATGTCTGACGTCACAAAGCCATTGCAGCAGGCCTTTATAGTAGCACAGTTTCCAATCCGCGTACATAGCAGGTGCTGTGTGATTAGGACCAAAAAGACGATAGAAAGCTTAGGTGGGGGGGGCCGGGGTTTAAAGAGTAATCTTCACTTTTATAACCCATAGGGATGAGTTCAAATGAAGCCTTTCCAGATGGAATTATACAAAACCTTGGATACAAGACTCAAATGGAGATATCACAATACAAATAGCTGGCTCACTTTATAAAGAACATCTGTTGAAAGTTGTTTAGATTCCTACCAAAATGCAAAACGCTATAACTAATTCTCCAGTGAAACGAACATTGTTTTGGGTGAAGAAGTCACTTCCTATTGCTGTTCTTTTGTATTAACCCATTTGCTTAAAATGTAAGATCTATTGCAGATTGTTTTATAATACTAACAATTTTTTTTTAAGTAACGATGTAATTTTATTTACTCCAGACTTGAAACATTAAATGTTTTCTTAGGAAAAACAATGAGCCAAATTCTTCTCTGACACTTTACATAAATCACCGAGATTGCACAGGACGTAAATCTATGCATAATCTGGTCCACTTACCTCAAAGTAAAAATCACAAAATCTTACCAGAAATAGAAACACTATTTTTCATCCTTAACCAGCAGTCACAATAATTTGAACACGGACCTGTTTTGCTGCTTTTTTTTTGGCAGCATTATTTTAAAGAACACAAGGGGAAAAAAACATGGGTATGGAGAAGCTTCTTGAAATTACCAAAGCCACAAGGTGGACTCTGATATCCCGGTACATGTATGCATTTCCATGGACTTTACTGTGGGACCAATCTTGCTATTATTTAAGTTAACAGTAAAACACTAGAAAAGATGATTGCAAGCCAAATTTGATCATATGTTCATAATAGTGGTTGGAATATTTTGGCTGCTCAGTTCATATATGTCTTTAGAAGACATATATGAACTGAAAGGGAAAGATTTAAAAATGAAGAGAAAGATTTAAAATTGTACTTTGAACTTTTCCAAGACAAAGCTTCGAACACTAGTACCATATTTACTTGAATATAGTACAGATCTGATTATAAGACAACCCCCCCATAATTAGATATATTGAAAATATATAAATTTGATATAATTCTCCAGGTACAGAATCTAATTATTTGAAGTTTGTCTTGAATTTGTCCCTCTCCCACTGCTACAACAGGAAAATAAATCGGGGGCGGGGAGGTGTCAGACAGTTCCTTTGCCTTCTACCCTGCTACAGACCCTTCACAGTCCTCCTTACTGTCAGATCCTCTTCTCTCTCAGCACGTGGAAATGAGCAAATTTAAGAAACCTGACCTTGAAATAAATGTAACTGCAGCAATTTGCACATAGTACCAATAAACCTAGGTCATCCAGAATTGATGGATTTTACCTTTTTTAAACTACTGAAAGTTTTAGCACAGCTACTCCATACAGCATTTTGGCACCTATGTATAATAAGTTTTCTATTGTTTTATATATGTATAAAACAATATATATATTGTTTTGAAATACATTTGAATACATACATTTTGAAATATTGCTGGATTTTGGAGGATCCCAAGGCTTGTGACAGGAACACCTGGTTCCAGTCGTGTGTGCGTGTGTGTGTGGGTGGGTGGGTGTGTGGGAGGGGGGTTTCTAATTAGCACATAGATCCTTTGTGGGGTGGGTATCTGGAGTACACGTATATACTGAGCAGTGCTGAGCTATGGGGTCCCCATGGCCTGACATGCTGTTGACTCTGCTAGGGTCTAGCAAATATGGTAAACCATGAGCCTTTTCACTTTGGATTAATATTGTGCATAGTTTGTACTATATATAAAGAAATGGCTATGGACATGTGAGCGTGTGGGAGTGCAGGTGCAGCTGTTGTAATGGGACTTGGATGGTGTAATGGTGTGTGTATGTTAGGAACTGTCAAGTGAACTGGACTGGCCATGAGATCTATATTGTTTTATAAATATATAATAATTATAACATTATATAATATATAATAATACATTAATATAATATATAAATATTAATATATAATAGAATGTTATATATTAATATTATATATTACTGTAATGTGCTAATTAATATAATAATTATAAAATTATATATAGTATTATATAAAACATTATATAAAACAATAGAAAACATACACACACACTTCTGCATTGGCAGCACTGTCTCATGACCAGTCCAGTTCACAGGCCTGAGGGAAACCGTGCTCAATGGTCACTACCATATAGCTTTTTTAGAGGGGTTTGCACTAATCTACCCTTGTGGTAGGTTCCCATCAGCATGTTTACCCAAGATGTGCTATGTACTTTAAAGTCATGCTCAGCAGTGGCTGCATTTAATCAACTTAACAGTTGATTTCTATTACTGAGCACGTGCTGCTTTTGGCTGCTTGTCGAAAATCGACAATGTATTTATGAGGTTTTCTTGTACGTGAATGTAAGACAAGGGGCTTTTTCCTCATGCTGAATGAGGGGGGAAAACCTTCTCTTGTTTTTGAGTAAATATGGTACTCAATGTTTATAAGGCATTTCTATCGAGGTAAAATATATTGGCCGTGTCTACACATGCAAATGCGGTGGGGTGGGTTTACTCTCGAGTAAATTTCTCTCTTTCCACAGTAGCCAGCAGGAAAAAGAGAACAGTAATTTACTCTGCAGTAAACTCACCCCCGGCAGGCGTTTACACATGCAGGGATTTGGAAGCAGATTTGCTGCTCCTGGCACCAGTCTGCTCGCACCCGCTCCAGCCCTGCACTGCCCCACTTCTGCAGCCAGGGGGAGATCTAGGCTCTCCCTGGGTGCTAGCCCAGGGGCCAGCAGGGAGCACAAGACCATGAGACAGCTGTCTGCTGGCAGGGAGCTGGGAGATTGCTCCCTGCCCCAGGAGCTGCCTGCTGCTG
This sequence comes from Alligator sinensis, assembly GCF_000455745.1. Taxonomy (NCBI): domain Eukaryota; kingdom Metazoa; phylum Chordata; order Crocodylia; family Alligatoridae; genus Alligator; species Alligator sinensis. Next base: position 82,192 of record NW_005843538.1, read on the forward strand.
GGGTGGGCTTCGGTGGCAGAACCTGGGCGGGGACAATGTCCCCTGCCCCAGCAGCAGGTAGCTCCCAGCCCCAGCTCCCCAATTGTGGGCAGGGAACTTGGAAAGAGCTGCAGGGGAGGAGCAGGTCCCAACCCCATGCCCCGATTCGCTGGTGGGGCAGCTAGCAGTGAGCCCCCAGCTGGTCGTAGAGTACAACACATTGTGGTTTCTAGTTTTCTTTTGTTCTCCAGGAACTGAACAACTTCCTATTCTGCTGTTCCTATACCTCCCATTGCCCAGCAGGGAAGCAAACGAGAGCAATTCCATATTTACTCTTCTGTGCTGCCCAGTAGCCAATAGGAAAGAGAGAACATTTGTTGCGAATGTTCCTGATTCACACCAAAAGAGCAACAGGAGAAACTGTGGGAAGCAACTGAGAAGATGGTGGCAGCAAAGGGTCTACTATCAGGGAAGACATTCTCAATTACTAATCAAAAGCAAGCTTTCTTCGTGACACAATATTCAGCAACTGCAATCTGAGCCTTCAGGACTCATTTCAACTGCAGTCATCTACAGTGTAAAAGTAAATCAGTTCAGCTATCTCCCTGTTCTCCACAACCATTGAACAGAGATCTTCTTTTCTATCTGTTGCTTGTTGTTTTGCAGAAGAGACATTTTAAGTGTAAAAAAACAGATACAATTAAGAGTGGTTCAGTATCAAATTTATTTGGAATGTATATTTTGGTTGTTCAATTAATTTTGGTTTCATTTATGGCAAGCTAAAGTCTAAGTTTGCTTCCACTTTGGATTTCTCTTCATTAACACAGATCAGAGAGAATCCCTGTGAAGTCAGTGGAATTACACTGGCAAAAGCTTAAGGTACCTGAAATCAGATTCAGATCTCCTCATTGTTCAAAGCCACTTCCCAGGTGGTTAGCGGGTCCTTCCAAAACATCACATTTGTGCTCCATCTCCCAGTACAGAATTGCCTACATTTCATTGCTGAAACACAAAATGAACCCAATATATATACCCCAGAGAAGATTTTGGGCTTTGCTGTCAAATGGATAGTAAAAAATTAAATGTAGAAATGGACCAAAAAATAATTCACCAGAGGCAAAGGCAAGTGAAGAAAGGTACCTGTGGGGGAAGTGCTAGGGTAGCAAATGTCAGCTATAAGCTGCCCAAACTCCATCTCCACAGCACTTGCTTGAACTCCAGCCACTTTAATACACTTTCTATGTTCTAAATGCAATTAAAAATGCTTTGCTTTTTCAGATGCGAGTTAGAAGTAGCTATTAGGTGAAAGGATAACTGGACATCTTTGGTAATGATAAAATAGATACGACATTCAAATGGCACAGAAAATAAGAGAAAATGGCTTGGAAATAAAAAAAAAAAAATGATGTGTTCACAAGACCAGAAAAAAATCTTTATAAACTATAATTCTGTATCTTCCATATTTCAACTAAATAGTATTCTGTAGTGGAAGGTCACCTTATATAACCTACTTCTAACACTGCCCGTTCTTTCTTTTACCGCCAAGAAAACAAACTTATGTTTTTGGATGTCAAAAAAAAATTGCTTTCGAAATTATCTGAGTGGATGTCATTTAAAAATAAGTTACATTGACAGGTTTTTTATGCTTATTTGCAATTAGAAACAGAAACTTGTTTTCCCCTTCCTACACAACCTACAGTTTATAGAGAAAACTTTACTATTATCACAGTAGCTTGATTACAAATGGCAATTACCAATTTTGAAGTACACTAGAAAGACATGACCTGATTACGGGCATAGTGATTAAGATGTAGATATAGATTGAGATTAGAATGCACTGATATGACCAAAAATAAAATTAAAGTCACCTTTGGAAGAGCCAGAGACTTACAAAAGGTCTTATACTTTGCAAAGAGTTGAGTTTAATTTGAAAAGACTGTAGCCAAATGTTATTTGTATTGCAAAACATCCAGGCCTAGATCCTCAAAGGTATTTAGGTGCCTTATTCCCATCAGTTTTGACAGGAACTGAGTGCCTAAATTCCTTAAAGGATCCTAACCTTCTAGACTAATAATCCTGCCAAACTCACTAAATTTGAGACTATTTACGTGAAGCATTTACAGAAATTCAGTCTAGGTCACAACTAGCAAATGAGATTTTGAAGAGCATTCTGCTTCCTCCAGTCCAGATTTACAAAAATCTTGTATGTGATATCTTCCAGAGGTGTACAAGAAAGCTCAGTGGGCATTGAGAAATGAACTATAGTTGGAGCCTATCTCCCTTGTCTATGAAGAGCAGTCCTTTTTCCATAAAGTGACACTACAAGCACCCTGCACAAAGAGCAGCTCTTTCTCTAATAAATGACACCGAACAACATTCCCAGCCTTCTCCCACCCTTCAGAAACCTAAAGCAGCTTTCTCATAGTTTGAAATATGAAAGCCCCTTTTGCACCTTTACCAGTAAAGTCTTGACAACTTCAAAGACCAGTTTTTGTTTTATTTTCCCCCTTGATCCAAGGATATGTAGTGCTTTATTTCTTGCATTTTATAAAAATGGCTCTTCCACTCACCAGGCTTGGAGAAGAAATAACTATCTCAATCGCTATAAGTTCTTCATTTGATTCGTAATCTGATTTTCCTTTGTCCTTCGGGTAGAATGCTTCACCGCTCCAACACATTGCAGAGTTCACCACTGCGACCTCTTCCTTCAGCCGCACTTTGGAGAGAGAAAGACAGACAGACAGAAAGAAAGATTGACTGATTCATGTTTTTAAGATTCTTCAAAGCCATATTCTGTTTCTTATACAGTCACCCAACCACAGCATAACATTTTGCTTAAGTTTTCAGGTCCAGCCAGTAATTTTGAACACAACCACAACTTCATAGTAATGGTCTCTTTCTACCTCCAAATGCTCCATTTGGAGACAGGAATGGAAAATATTCCCTCAGGAAAATATTATGACAACACCTGACAGCACCACCCATCGCTCTGCTAACAGGACAGTAACGGGACTCAACACAGCTGCCAAGGACTCCAATTTTCTCGAACATTAACAGCGCTGGAGTGGGGTAAATGTACCTCCTCCTAGATATTTGCTGTCTCAGGTGAACAAGACCAGTCCCTCTTACCAGTCTGAGCTTTGAAGTGTATTTAGTAAGCCATTTTAGAAAGCTTTTGAGTCAAAACCCTGTCATTTTTACTTTGATATTAATACAAAGACTATTATAATGAGTAAGGATTATAGAAAGAGACACATGTATAGTAAAACTCACTTATAAAAGCACACCAAGGCCCAGTTCTGAGTTCTCTTTTTTGAATAGATTAGACCTGGAACATGACCACTTGAACGGCGTCCAGATTGGGGGCTGATAATACATCGAACTTCCATTTAGGCAGACTCACTGACTTCACAGGGTTGTAAGGTTATAAATGAGATGAGACTTTAGTCTATTTAAACATTTTCCAACTTTCTGTACCCATCTGATATGAAGAGGGAAAAACTCCATGCTTGAATGTTTATGTGAATGTTAAAGGAATGCTGAGTATCCAACACCCCCCCACACACACCCCAGAAAGACAGACAGACAGACAGACAAACAGAAAGACAGAAAGAGAAAGAAAAAGGGAAAGACAGAAAGACAGACAGAAAGATTTTATTTATTTATTTATTTTTTTACTTTTAAGAGGCATTTATTCCAGGGAGGGTGACAAATCGGGGCCAGTAGAGAGTATGTACAGGTTGGCCTGAACACCTGGGCCTCACGGACAGACAGAAAGAAAGAGGGAAGGACAGAAAGAGACAGACAGGCAGACTTCAAATGACACAAAATGACGAAAAAGAATTCTGCTCTGGAGAAACACAGGCAGGAATAATGAATAAATCCCCCCCAAAAATCGCTCAAAAACCTTTGTAAAAATAGAAGTTTAAAAATACATTGCAACTACAGTTCAGCCGGTCTCCTTTCTTGTGCAAAATACCTGTTCCCTCCTGCCCCTTTATTTCTTTCTCCTGTTCTCGCCTGTGCTTGCTGTCTCTGCCTGCTAGCTTTTATTTCTTGTATTTCTCATCTGTATTCCTGAACTACCTCAGCACTTCTTTGCTTTTTACTAAGCTTTTTCTCTGGGTTTTCACCCCCCCTCCATTATTAGTTTTTTCCTGTCCCCCCTCACCTCCGCTTCTCCTGTCCATCCTTCTCCACCGCTGCACCTGGCCCTGCCTGCCCTCCCCCATCGCCTGTGTTCCCAGTGCCTCATCCCGTTAGTCTCCATCCCAGCTTTATTCTCCAGCTTTTAATCAGTCTCCCCTATCCTAGCAAGCGGTCTCTCCTCACCGACACAAAACTTGCTGAAGCGGCTCTTTCTGTGGCATTGGGGCCAGCCCCAGGGGCAGGGCCAAAGGGGACCAGGCAGGGTGGGCGAGTCAGGCTCAGCAAAGGCGTCCTTCCTCATCCCCTGCAAGAGCCCTTCTGAAGTAGCGAACAAGCCCCCTCCCGGAAGCAGAGATCAAGAAAAACCCAACTAAATCCTGGTCCTGTCACTGAAGAGACAAAAATGAGCCTAGATGCCTTGTTTCAACAAATCCTCCTCACAGAGCAGCAGGCCGAGGAGAAGCGGCGCCTCATGCACGGAGGTCGGTCAGCATGGCTACGGTCAGGATTGTGCCTTCGACTGCGTGGATCTCCGCTTCCTTAGGGACCCTTGAAGGCTTCCCTAGAGGCCTTTAAACCATATTGTGACAGGGGGGATGTTTTTGATGTTGTCATTTGCTGGCTGCCAAGTGGGCCGTTTCTAAGGATTTTGTAGAGTTGCACATCTGAAGGCCAGAAAAGACCACCTAAGCATGACCTCCTGTACAACACAGCCCCATAGCATTGTGCTGTCACAATACCTCATTTTTAATGGAGGCGGTGAGCCTCAACCAGGGTGCGCTGGCACCCTGCGGTGCCACGAGATCCATTCAAGGGTGCCACAGGGTGCAAACCCCTACGCGCGACTCGCAAGATAAACGCTGAGATTTCCACCGGGAATCTCTAGTGTCAAAAACATCCTAACCTCTCTTGGGATTTCTCTGAACGCTTTGCAACAAAAGAATTGCTCAATTTTTTTTCACAGTCAAAAAACAAGTGAAAGCTAAGAACTGACATTTTTTGAGGGGTGCCTTGAGTCTCACAAGGGATGCTTTGAGTCTAAAAAAAGGTTGAGAACCACTGAATGAAGGCATGTATTCTAGAAAGGTGTCCAGCCTTGATTTTTACCTATGCAACTTTAAGGGTTTGGGGGGACCTCCCCAAGGACCGTGTCACTGGGCTGCCCTCAGTTTGCTTCCTGACTAGGCCTTAAGTTTTGGCTGTACCTTGTGTTAATAGCAATTAGCCTGCAAATAGTGGCCTAAAAACCCCAACTTCATCAGCAAGTAAGGAAAGGTAGGAGTCAGGGCAAGTCGTAGCAGAGCTACCACTGAACTGCATACCCAAATTAATTTTTGTTACAGTATAATAGGTATTGGGCACTCCTTGTTCACAAACTTAAGATTTATGTCCATGATTTTGAAAAACTTCTTCCCTACATCTCTTTACCACACTAGAATATGTATTTCCACCTCTAGTAACTGAGGATAATAGTGGGACACCATCTTTCATAGGAAAAACTCTGTAGTTAGCAAGCTAGCATTTACAGAGCTGCACGAAAGTTGTTCTTTGACACCACTCCATTTTGCACGCCAGAATCCCTCTTATATTATTATGTGTATTTCAAGATTTATTTTGCATTGCAGTTAAACTGGAAATAAACAGAAACTATGAGCAAGTTATGGCAATTAAAGAAGAGTTGAGGGAAGCAAAAATACAATTAGAAACTAAGGTACAGTAATAATGTTCATTATATTTAGTATATTAATTGCTCCTTTTGGGATAGCATCTTAATGAAATGATTCATGAACATTTTGAAGCAGCGTACTTCATACTAGTGTACAGACTAGTTACTGCAATATTTGTTTAATGAATGTCTTTGTATGCTTAGCATCATTTTATCTGAGCTCTTTACAAGATCAAAGATGCATCATTCAATTCCCAAACCAAGAAGGATCACCAGTCAGGCTGCTTCCTAAACTTGCTTCAGCAGCGCTTGCCTTTGGGGACAGGGGTTGCACAAGGGATCTGCAATTTGGAATATGCCCATAGAGTTCGGCAGGAAGCATGAAATGTATACGCATGGGCACATCAGTGGCCACTTCTCAGTCGCATCTTATTTTTCCACTCACAAATACCTTTATCCTATGCGCACAGAAATACACCTAAAGACTCCTAGCGCTAACTTGAATGAGCCTTTGATCATACCATAAGCTTTCCCATCTCATCCCTGTGTCAACAGTTCTGCTTGGCTGCATGTTATATAACATGTACTTGCACTCACCTTTCAGGCTTGCTCTGTAAAGAGCATTGCTTATCAGTACATTTCCTTATTCTCAAGTTTTATTAATTTTTCTGTATAGCAACTGTGGAGCCTTATTTTGAGACAAATCCTTTAATTTTGTACTCTCAGCTTTCCTAGTACAAATAATTGCAAGTGTAAATGATTTAGACCCACTTATTTCTCCCTGCACATAATGTCTAAATGGCAATAAGTGTGCTCTGGAATATATTCAGCCACAAAATGTGGGTGAATAAAGGAGGACTGACCAAGTCTTCTTTTAAAGTCAGACTTGTCAGATCCCTAGGGCATTCCAACATTACAAAAACGCTTTAAAGATAAATCTTGCAACCTTCTGGATTACATTTAGTCCTTTAATTTTTTACTGCCAGACTCCTAATTTTATCAATAGTTACTATGTTATTTGTTTAGTTGATTAAAGCAATTAAACAGGTGTTTTAAGGGCTCTAGGGGTAATTTGCATCCCTCCAAGCAAACTGGGCTCCTATGTGATCTGTTAACAAATATACGCACTATATAAAAGCATTGAAACATCATTGTGATGAATAGATAGAAAGATGCGTTAGAGTAAAAGAGAATCTACAAAATTGTTTGGATGTATTAACAAAGCAGAACCCCAATGCTGCTAACCAGTATGGTTTCATGCAACTTCATGCACATCAAGAGTCCCACTGAAGTCAGCAAAAATATGCTATATGAAGAATCAGGGCCCAGTGTAGATCAACAACAGGAACCAGTCTGGAGTCAACTCAAAGAGGGAATGGGTGATATTTGTTAGGTAAATTCCTATGTGGCCCTGCTCATAAAATTAATTTATGAAAACTACCATTTTATTTGTATACCACTGACTTAGTATTAACTCATTGTGATTTATAGCAGGTTTGTGTGGTAGGTATAGGAGGTCCCAAGAGGAGAATCATTATGGTACATGACTAATGGGAAAAGCTAGAGAAGCATTCCTAATCAAATCTTTTATCTTTTATCCACCAGAATTAATTATATTCTTACCAGTATCCACAAAAATATATTACAATTCCAGTTTAGTTTGACATTGATTCATTTATCAAAAGGAAATGATACGAAGAATAAGGAAAATGTGAAAATTCATTATTTCAATCAGATCACACTTAGATTTAAAGATTATATATTGACTACCAAGATTCTTTATACCATAATTTATTTTTCAAATATAAAATGAAATTTATTCTACAAAGCTCAAAATGTACCGACTGTAATGAATATAATCCAAGTACTACTACTTAATACTGTAAAAATAAATTACTCCTCCAAATTTCTGCATATCTCCTTTTTAATCTCACACACACTGGGTTAAAGCCTGAGTATATGAGCGTTAGAGTTCAAAAGTGTTTTGACATCTATTTCACAGAGGCTGCTCGTGGTCAGTCGAATGCTCTCAGGAAATATTATTTTTTTTCTGTTGAGTAAAAAACCAACCAGCATGTAATTAGAACTTGAATTATAGCTTTTTCCCTTTCATGGCTCAATGTTTTTCTTTAAAAATTCTATTGCTAAGGCATAGATTACTTAGGTATTTTGGGGACAGGTGTACTATAGTTCAGCTGGTTATGCTCCATAGAATAAATGCAGAAGCACACGTTCACTAACTGCTTTAAATTATGTAACAAATACATGATCCTTGAGCAGTGAGCTACCTGCCTAATGCTCACCATGTCAAACGTACTTCCCAACCCCTCTCACTTTGCCCTAGCTTAATTTCTTTTGAATCTCCTCCCATCATGTCCCATTTAGCATGTCATCTTGCCTGTGCTCCTTTTCAACTTGCCTCTTTTGTTTCCACATCTTGTTAATTCTTCTTTTATAATATCACTAATTTCTAGTCTTGCCTTTCTTACCATACCACTTAAAATTCTCTGTTTCCCGCCTTGACTACTGCCATCCCATCTTCTCCTGAGTTTCTAACTTCTATTGTACTCCTTTCATGTTTGGTCAAAACACTGCTGCCAAGATCACTTTCCTTATTTATATATATTTTTTATCATTACACTCTCTCTTCCAATCCCTCCACTCCACTAGCTCCACTTCACCACCACCATATCAAACACAAGCTTATTGATGGCCCTTAAAAAATTCACCGGTACCTAACTTACATGCTGATGTTTATTATTCTATAATAAACATCTATCCTAAACTAGCCTACCAATCTGGCTGTGCTGGATAGCCTGGAATAATTCTTCAAGTAGACATGGAAATGGGTTGAACAGCCTACCCTCCTTTGAGATCGACTATTGTTTACAAATTAAATCTATAAATAAAAATGTACGCAGAAGGAAGCTTTGTGGATGGGGTTTTATGGCAAACTGTCTTCTTCCCATACACTGATACTCCATTCCTCTTCCCCAGCTGATAGTTATCACTGTCATACTGAGAAAAATATTTATGAGAACATCAAGTCTCTACTTCACTCCTCTATGCTAGGAGTGAGGCTGCAAAATAATAGCTGGCATAAATAGTTCTCTAAGTCTAACCTCAGCCATTCAGAAGAGACTTTAATAATTTTGGACCTATGCATTTTTTTTGTTATTCCATGCTTGACTTGATACCTGGGGTCAGATGGTAGAAGACTCAACCCTATATTACGTTGGCTAAAAAATTTCTATTAGAGTGCACCGATATATTAGTTGTATAACACATCGGCACTGATAAAGGGAAAATTAACATTATCAACCATCAACTTCATTTGGCCAGTGTAGCTGATCATTTCACTGATACATGCCACGTGTATGCATGAACCCACAGCATGCACACGGCCAGGAATACAGCCGGGCAGCTTGGATAGCAGTGTCCTGCCTGTAAGTCTGTGGGGAGCAAGGGGCATGGGGTGGGGGACAGATCGAGGCCCCCAGTGTGAGGGAGGGAGTGGGGCAGGGACAGGCACTGTCCAGCCAGGGCAGTGAATGCAACCCTGGGGCCAGGACTGGGATGGAGCCGTGAGAAGCTTGTCCAGAGGGTGCAGGGAATGGTGGGGATGGATCTCCGCCGTTGCGCATACCCCCCAAGGGAGGCATAGAGGGCATATGTTCCCCCAATTTGTGTGTGGGGTGAGGGCAGGCTGCCCGCTGCAGGCTCAGGGCTAGGGGCTTTGCTAGCCTCTTCCAAGAAGGGGGGCTGGGCCAGGGCTGAGCTTAGGGCAGGCTCAGACATATGGGGCAGGCGGCGGTGCTGGGAGGGGTGGCTACGAGGAATTCTGGGGTAGCTATAGCTCCCAAATACAGCCGCACAGGGCTACTGAGGGAAAGGCAGCAGAATGGAGTGCCCCAAACAGGGGCAGTACTGGGGGGAGGGGGTTGTGGGGCTATAGCCACCTCAAAATTCCCCAAACCCCCCCATAGCCAACCCTCCCAGCACCTCCACTGCTGCCTATCCCATGCAGCTGAGCCCACCGCACCCGTGCCTGCCCTGGCCCAGCTAGCCTGCTCCCCCCACACCCCAACTGGGAAGAGGCCAGTCAGTGCAGCCCCTGGCCCTGAGCCCGCAGCAGGCAGCACACCCTCGCCCTGCACACAAAATCGGGGGGAGGGGGCATGCCCCCCCAGGGGTGCACACGGCAGCAGGGAGCCACCTCCTCTCCTCACCCCCCACTCCACCTGGATGAGCTGCCCATTACTCCATCCCACTCCTGGCTCTGGGGTTGCATTCACTGCCCTGGCTGTGCAGCACCTGCCCTGCCCTACTCCCTTCTTCACTGTGGGGGCCTCAATCTGCTCCACCCCATGCCCCTTTCCACCCGCCTCACCAACTTACTGGCAGGACACTGCTCTCCAGGCTGCCGGGCTGCATTTCTGTAAATCAGTTATCTGATCAGTATTGGCCGATATAGCTGGTTAATAATCAGTCATTGGTATCAGCCAAGAACATCTTTATTGGTGGACTTCTACTTTTTTATATATGCTCAATCAAGCCATTTGTAACAGACTTTTCATCTAAGTTAGCCAGTGTTACGGACTTCTCTCTAGATGCAGAGAGCAGCACTGAATGCAGCTTTTAAAGAGGGTTTACTTGTCCAAAGAATCATGTGTGGATTGTAGGCTTATGAGAAGGTACCATAAGCTTCCATGGTCAAGCAGTTATATTTTAGCAGACTATATTTGAACAGAATTAAGGGTCTTTATGTGCAAGACTTAGCAATCAAGCTATATTTATATTCCTTTGTTCTCTTTGAAGGTTCAGCATCTGTCAGAAAAGCTCTTCTACTTAGAGCTTTTGAAGAAACGTGAAGACAGCATTGGAAAACAGAAAGTGGATCTTGTGAATCAAAAGAGTATTCTTCTGAACATCCTTGTAGGTTTCCAGCTACAGTACTTAGAATAATTCAGTTCTACAAAAATTTATGACTGCACTCACATTTAAATTGTGAAAAAAATATATCAATTAGATACAAAAATAGGAATTATTACCATTTTGCTTTGGTCCTAATAAATTAAAGTCTCAAATAAATGCATGATCTAACTCCAAACTTAAATACTGTAGATAAAACACATCTTGGAAAAATCACCACAACTCAATCAGCAGTCTTAATTTCAGTTTCCTAATTTCTGCTGGTTGTTGACCAAAGTCTTATTTTCACATATGATCCCTTTTCTTAAAGACAAATGGCAAAAGCCCTTGAGAGGGCCTGGATTGCCCAATTCCACAGTTGAATCTGTGGGAGAGACTTGGGTTGCAGGGGTACAGGGAAATCACAATGAGGAGCTAGGGAGCACCCTTGAGAAGCTTCCTCCCTAATGATTTTAAGAGAGGTACTAGGCTTTCCTTCCAGTCAAAGAATAGGCTTGCAGGACACACCCCTATATCCTGCAGATCTCTTGGGATCTGTATTCATTCTTCCAACTTCAGTAGGAGTCCAGGACCACTCTCAAGAAATGTGGATCCTTCACATAGTCTGTATCTTTAGCAGTATCTATACCGGTGGGGGCCAACCTTTTTGGCAGGCATACCACAATTAGCCCCGGACCTTCTCAAAAGCAACTCTGATCCCTTTCTCTGTTGCTCAGCTTTCTGCTTCCTGCCTTGTGCTTCCTACCTGATCTGTTGCTCTGTTTTCTGCTCCCTGCCATATCGGCCGAGGGGCTGTCTCTCTCCTCTCCAGTCTGCTGCATCCCACACAGAAAGGCTGCCCGTGTCTCTTGTGGCACCCACGCTGCAGTCTGGCCACCCCGATCTATAGAACAGAGTTACCATGTGCATGTCTTGGAGCATCTCACCCAAAGTGAGCTCTGTTGAAAGTAACACAGTGTAAATCAATCATGCGATTCCTTTGTAAAAAAAACCCAGCAGACTTTGGGCCACCATATTACCTCAACGCAGTGGCTCTTAACCTTCTTAGACTCAAGGCAGCCCTCAAAAGAAACAAGGCAATCTCCATAACTTTTCTTAATTCAGGAGCATCCTGTTTCAAAACCTAACTTAATTATTGCAGTGCTTAACTCTTTGCAGAGGGGCTGGGCACTGGAGGAAGAGGAACGGCCAGGCAGACACTGATTCTCTGCTTATCTACATATCTCTTCACATCCTGTAACACCTGTCAAAGGGTCTTGCAGCACCCCTGCGTGCCCTGACATCCTGGTTTGGGATCATTGCCCTAACAGTTCACTCATCCCCTAGCCTGCCCTTCTTCCCTGCACACATGCCTACACG
>NW_005843538.1:94307-100023 GCF_000455745.1 Alligator sinensis
CCCCTTATTTTTTTTAAACGTGGCATTTCATTTGGAACATTAAAAAAAATTCACAGTGCCTACACTTAAAATATTTTCACACTTGCCTTTATGAGTAGTGTAGCATCCCAGGTATTCCTTATATTCAGTGAAGGAGAGAGAATAGGAAATACCATAATATCACGGTAATCTTTTTTAGCTGTAAAAGCAAAATTGCTGTCTCTTGATGGAATGTGAATTTGCGATCTATTTGGCCCATCCAGGTTTGATACAGAAGTTATCTTGTTTTAGAGGTAAATCAATTTTGTTTAATTTAGTATTAAGTGTTTTGAATTGATTTAATTTTCCAATGACTTTATGGATGAGTTTTTCTATAAATGGAATAGTTTTTCTTTAAAACCAATTTCAGAAGGTGCTGAGAGAACTCATCTTCCACTGGCTTGCGCAAGGGCCTGCTTTCTTGGACTGTCTTTTGGAAGTTAGGTAGGCCACTGGCCTTTTCCTGGCTTTCTGCAAAAAGTTTCACCCTTAATGAGTAATTTAAAAAAAAAATGAAAGAATGGCCACATTGTGCCATTGATTTTTAAGCAGAACTCCCTATTGATTTCAATACAGAGCTCTTTGTACAAATTGTTGGCATAATAGGGCTTGTAGCACTGCTTGTATATAAAGAATGTGTTTCTTATTTTGTCACAAAACCAAATGGTAGGGTTTATGCAAAAGCAAGAATGATGGAGATAGAGACCATTTTCCTGTTTGTACAGGTCAGAAAAACAGAATGCATGCTGGTTTTTTATTCATGGATTCATAGATCATTAGGGGCTGGAAGGGACCTGGTAGATCATTGGGTCTAGCCCCACTGCACTAGGCAGTAAAAGACAACTGGGGTCAAGTGACCCCAGCAAGGTGACTGTCCAGTCTCCTTTTGAAGATTTCCAGGGTAGGTGACTACACCACCACTGAAGGGAGCTTATTCATTTTAAGGAAATAAGTTTTTTTTAAATTTCAGACTGATTATTTCAATAAAAATTCTGCCTTTTCTCTTTATGTTAAATCATTTTTTGTTTTTAGACTGATACAAAGAGAAAAATGACCGAAGAAGAGAGGAATTTTATTACGGAAATAACAGAGTTCAACAATGAGTATGGATTAACAAGTAACAGAGACATTTTGATTAAAAAAAAGGTCAAGACTGAAATGAATGATTTGGAAAACGAAGAAAATATTTTGAAAGATGGTATGTCATCAAGTTGTAACTCTTCCCTGGGGCCCTAGTCCCACGTTGTCACAGCCCCATCCCATCTGCCTGGCTAATGTGCCCTGCCCACAGGGGTCCCAGGAGACCCTGCCCACCCACTTCATCCAGGACCCCCAGTGGTGGGTGTGGGGCGGAGGGACCCAGGGCCATATAGGATCAGTTGCTTCCCTCCACCCCAGGCCAAGTCAACAGTTCCCCTGCCCCCAACAACTCACCAAAACCCCTCCAGTGGCCTCCATCCCAAACATGTGTCCACCTACCCTTGGGCTAGACTGTGAGACAATGATCTGCCTTGCAGCAGCCCAGGAGGGAGATTCTGATTCAGCCATGTCTCAGAGTACTTGTATTGGCCAGCACATTAAAGGATAGAGTCAAAGATCCTCCCATTTCCCACCCCATTCAGCCCTTTCCTGTCCATAGTGCTATTTTGACAGCAACAGGTCTGTACAACCTACCTCCTGTCCTGAATTGCCACCTGTGATGTTGCAGCCAGAAAGAGTCATAAAGGGGTACCCCCTTGGACTGCCATACAAACCAAGATCTTACAAATCCTTCTAACTTCCACAGGAATTAAACGTACAAAAACGTTGTAGGCCTAGTCTCTTACAGTGAGATTGAAAAGGATCATATGACCTTGTTAAAACATATAATTTATAATAGCAGATACTCTAACCACCTCTTTCCTTTTGTGTCTTCTTGCTGACTGGGCAGTTAATTTTCATGGCATACAGGAACATGCACATAACCCATATCTCTCCTTTCTTATGTATTAAAACAAGGGCTACTTGAACAGATTCAGTTCTCATTTTCCCAGCAAAAGATGGCTCACATTCATGGCAATTAAATCCAGTGGTCTGGCAACATTAATGGTCAAAACAGTAAAAAATGAATCTCTGAGGATAACCCAACTTAAAAAACTTCATTCATCATACAACCGACCCTCGTATTTCCTGACTGCTGTTTACAGATCACAGTAATAGGGCTGTCCATTTTAGTTTCCACTTCTTGCTTCTTCAACTTTTGATCAAAGTGACTCCAGCTTTGACATAGCTAATTAGGAGAATGCTGTCTCTGCTAGTTGGCAGCTATTGTATCTAGTGATTAACAGAAATCAGCGAGGACATTTTCCCCCCAAAAAACAGAGAACCTATTTTTATTTAACACTTTCCTCTAAGTCTAGCCTAGTCTAGTACTATGCCTTGCCACGTGTGTGACTGTGCTTTTTAAACTACATTGCGTCTAGCACCAATTACACTGTCAGCAACAAAAGCAGTAATATGCAAGTAGAAATAATAATTCAGGAATATTATATTCCTTACTGAGTGTCATCAAAATATATGCCTTAAACATTCATGACACTAACTACAAATCCTTACACTGGCATGGTTAGGCCTCTGAAAAAGCATTTGTCCAATTTAAGTGCGCAGGTCATCCTCCTAAATAATACGAGTAACGCTTCAAAATAAAATATACGAAACTAATTTTTATTCAATCAACAAACTGTGGCTTATTTTATGAATGCTAAAAATAAGTTTCTTTTAAAACTAATGAATACATAATATCATATGTAATTTCTTGTAAATTGGGTTCTATAAGACTAATTGTAATTTTATTCTTAATGTCCTTTTCAAATATCTGAAGGCAGTTAGAAATAGTTAAAGAGTATTTAAGATTACATCATGAAGATTAAAACTGTAATACATTTTAATTTAAAATATAATTATTTCCTCTTAGAAATGGAGTCAGTGGAACATAAAAATGTTCAGTTAAATGCACTCCAGCTGCAGAAGAATGAATTAAAGCAGGATTTATTTACTCTTCAAAGCAAACTCAAAGGTATTCATGTGTTTGATAATCACTTGTTATGATAATTATTTTTGGTTTGATAAATACATTTGACAAATGATTTCTGTCAGGTTATTTTTCTCAACAGATTAGAGTAAGTCACAGAAGTAAGATTTTTGTATTCTTGTTTTATAGCCTAATTAGTCATTTTAAAATATGGCTACAACGAATACTGAGTTGTGATGAGATTTATACTTCTGTCACTGATACAGAGCGTATAGAGGATTTTCTGAATTTTATTCCCATAAATATGAAAAATGAACTCCTACTTTTGCAGATAAAATAAATATATACATTTAAAACTTAGCACATCAAAATTAAAATCAACCGATACATTCTTTCAAAAAGCCCATTAGGAATCTGTAATCAAAGTAAATCCTCCAAGTACTCCATACCAAATATTTATCTACAACATTTAACAAGCAATAAAACACTGAGGGTGCTGGTCTGAAAATTGAACAACTAAGAAATGGAGGCTATCACGGGCCAATTAGAAGATGAATGAGGATGATAATTCATGAAGGACCTTGAAAGCCAGGAGAAGTAGCTTATGGTGATGCAACAAACAAGCGGGAACCAAAAGAGGGATGCAAAAGGGGAGGCATGGCCAAAGTGATAGACTAGGACCATGGGTCTCAACCTTTTTAGTCTCAGGGCACCCCTTGATAGACTTCAAGAACCTCTCAGAAAATGCCGACTTACAGTTCTCACTTGCTTTTTGATGACAGAAAAATAATAGAGTAATTCTTCTGTTGAACAAGACTCAGAAGGATCGCAACTGGTCAGAAAGTTTTTAACATTACAGATTCCTAGGTGAGATCTCTAGGTTTACCTCGTGTGGCACCCTTGAAAGGATCTCAAAGCGCCTCCGGATGCCACAAAGCCATGATGGAGAATCACTGGACTAAGAGAAAAATCTTCACAGCAGCTTTCTGAACTGATATAAGTGAGGCAATATTACAGCTATCAAAGAGAAAAGAATAATTACAATGATAAAGAAGTGAAATAATTAATGAGCTGTGTGGCTGGATAGGAGAGATGTGTTACGGAGAAAGAACTGGCAAGACTTGGAGCTTGTAGGGGAATACTAGGAAAAGCTCTTAGTCAAAGATGATGCCCAAGTTTTGGGTCTGAAACAACAGACTGGATGGTGATAGCATTCACAGTGATTGAGGAAGAAGGTAAAACAGAGAATGAAACAGTAACGATTAAGAGCTTGACTTTAAACATCTTGAATCAATGCTGACAAAACATTCATGAGCACAGGGCAGAAAGACAGATCACAATTACAGTTTGGACAGAAGTAGGCAGCTGAAGATAAGAGGGAGAAAGGTAAAACCTAGACAAGGACGGTATCATGGAAGCCAAGAGAACAAAAATTTTCAAAAACAATTACCATTGTCAACAGTGTCAAACTTGGTCAAGGAGGACGGAGATGGAGTACCAGTTCTAATATGCAACTTAAAGAACATTATATTACATTATTTACAGAATACAAATATTTTACTTTCATCAACTGTATAAAAATCTTTTAAAAGTGATATAACTAACCAGATTGTTCATTTACTATTGTAAATAGTATATATTACAACAGTTGAGCGATGAAAAAGTTAGGCCATAAGTTTTTCTTTATAAGGTTAAATAGTGTAGCATACAGCTATTACAACCATCCTGTAGACTCTGCAATTGCCTGAAATGTTGCAATTACATGCCAGTTACAAATACAAATATTTGCATTTTAATTGTATGTACTGTAATATTTTCATTTCCATAGCAGTTTACCCTTTAATAACTTGTGAGTAAGAAAGGTAGGCTGCATCTGAACAGAGATATTTACCATATCTTGGTAAAAACACTCTCACTTTATGTTTAGATGTTGAAGAACAAGTCAGAGAAGCTGAAGGTATCACAAGATGTTTAGAAGCAGAAAGAATCAAAGTTGGTGAAAAACCTCAGACTGATACTGAGTGTTTAAGGTAATAATCATTACTTTTTAGAAAGTCTTAAAATTTGTCTTTCTAATTTTGAACCAGCCTGATCACACTGTGGAACTAGTACTGAGCCTATTTGCCCATTCCTGCACAATATTCTTTTGAAGACAGACAAACTCATTCTAGTTTATGATGACAAATCCCATTATCCTTCTTTACAGCTCCCACTGAAATAAAAGGGCTTGATCTGTGTCAAGGAACCTACAATGCAACTTGGGTAAAAGAGCAAAAGTAATTTTTTAAGACACTCTTGCAACTTACTATCCTTGATCCATATGTGAGGGGGGCCAAGCCCCCAATTTACATCAAAGCTGTGGTGTCGTGTGGTGCATTGACTAAATTCTCCTTCATTACCCAGTGCCATATTGGTTGCCAGTTACCTCCACAACCTCTATCAGATGTCCAGGCTATTCAACTTAACAGAACAGAACTGCAGTCACAGCACCTCTGCACCAGTTGTGCGGGGCAGTAGGGAGATCAAGTTCACACAAATGCATGCTTGCTAAATCCTTTCCCTGTTCCACAACTGGCCTGTCCATAGTGTGGCCTTCTTTTAATGAAGCTAATGCTTCATGCACAGCTGTACCCCTGTTTCTCTAAGAACAGACTTTCCTTGACTTGGGGGTCATGATTGACCACAAGA
>NW_005843539.1:0-222 GCF_000455745.1 Alligator sinensis
AATAGTATTGATTCAAATGTAACTTTTAGTTATAATTGTAGTTGTTTTTATAACACTAATTCTTAAAGCATTGTTTGGGAAGGAAGTGCATTCGGAGCATTGTTTCTGATATGTGCAATTATTGTGTTCTTAATGTTTGTGGTGTTTCTTAAAGCTAAGCAGTGTTATATATGTAGCAAAGAATTTTAAAATAAAATTGTGTTGTATAAATTAAGTGTGTAA
>NW_005843539.1:265-1234 GCF_000455745.1 Alligator sinensis
GAATCAGTAAATTGTGTGGGATTTTCTCTATTCCATAACCCACTAGAGACATGGCGTCACGAACAGGATGCGCTGGTTGCCCATTTCAAAATGGGATGAATGTGTTGCAGCATTGCACGTTCCACAATGATAATGTGGGAACTTGGAAGGTAAATACAAGGGATCTTAATAATGAGGATGAAACAATCACGTATAGTTTTATGTTTACACAAGAAAGTTTAAGATGCTGTCTGGGAGGAATTCAGAAATCATATGGTCCACAAGATTGGAGTTCAGAAAATAAAGAAGTAAAGCCAGAAGTAAAGGTGCGTAGGAACAAAGAAAGTAGAAAAGAAGAGGGAGGTTTCCGAGAGATAATGCGAAAGGTTTTAGGGAAAGGAGTTTACGATCAGTTAAAATTGCCATTAGCAAGGGATTTAGCGTGTTCAAGAGCAGGAGAGATACTAAGAGAGTTAGAAGTAAGTTGGAAACAATCAGCAGGAGGTCCTTTGAAAAAACCTAATTACCCGTCCCTCTTAGAAGAAGCAGCTCGGGGAATCATTCACTTATTGCATGAGGTAGAAAATTTAGCAGCCGAGAATAATGTTTTAAAATTGGTTATGAACCAGAGTAAAGTGAATGAAACAGAGGAGCATGGAGAGAAACCAAGTAAAATATCTGTGCAACCTACTGCACCCTCTCCAATTACTCCATCCACGCCACCACCATATGCAGAAGTTACAGTAGAATTGAAAGAATTAAAAGCTGACTATGAGGTAGGAGAAGCAGCTAAGGGTAGAGCAGAGCCAATACTGGAGGCATGTCCTATAGTAACTACTAGTTGGAAACAACAAGGCACAAATCCTGCAGTTAGGCAGAATATCTATAGAGAAAGGAACAGGGAGGAAATAGAGGATTTGGCTAGGAGAACAGCACGACGTACTAATGAAAATTGCTACGTGTGGCTAGGAAGGATTATAGAGGAAGAAA
>NW_005843539.1:6873-9303 GCF_000455745.1 Alligator sinensis
CCGCTGCAGAACATTACTGCACATTTCTGTTAAGTTTGCAAGGGAGGATTGGGGCAAACGGTCTTTGCTACTTGAATGCTGCATTTGATTCGGCTCACCTTCTGCCAGCACTATCATAATTTTCTTGTAGGTCCCACTTAAACAAGACAGAGCTGATAATGGGCCAGTTTCCATTCTTGCACTAATGTAAACCCACAGTAGTTGTATCTGTTTTGTTGGATTGACTGTGGCTTGAGTGAGAGCCAACGCTGGTCCAATGACTAACCGTGATAGAGCTCTCTCTTCTGAAAAGTTCAGTGTTTTACAAATCGATTTATCAACCGCATACACTGCACGACAAGTAGATCAGATGATGTATCTACAGCTACACACAGAAAGAAAACAGGTAGCCCAGCCCTGAAACGTAGGCACCTCTGGAGTGATTTATTATGACTGCTAGGTAATGTATAGCATTGCTGTATGCATGTAGTCTAAAACTGAAACAGAAAAAAACCAGAATCGACCACTATCCAGTTAAAACTGTAGAAGCAATTTTAAGGTAGAACATCTTCAAATGTGATTTTCGGTGCCCTGTGGGCTTAGGACAAAAGCGGCGCGTGGATACTTTGCATCTTCTGTGTTGTAACAGGTTTGTGCATAAGGGTTTAGGGCTGCAGCGTGTTGCAAGTCAAACACCTTCAACTCCCATGGCAAATGGCTTGAAGGTCCCACCCAAATGAAATCACTAGGTGGTCTGTTTATTATTGCGTTGACTTCTCTGCATGTGGAAAGGCACCGGATAAGTCATAAAGGCAAAGGACAAAGTCAGTGATAAAACCCCTGGTTCTTTCTCACTCAGCAATACCAGATCTTCAGTTCAAGCCATACCCTTCACCCTCTTGCACTTACTGGGAGAGGAGCATACAAGACACTTAAGTGGAACAATCCAGGACCTTGCTTATCCCAGAGTGGTGCAGGATCTGTGCAAAGCAGAGGGGCTTGATAAATTCAAGGTCATTCTGCTGGATATTTCTTGGCCTTCAGGCTTATAAAGTCTTTTACCCCTTGGTGAAAGGGGTGCTAAGCAATGACCCTGGCATTCAGGCTGTTAGGGTTGTTTTCTCGGGGCTACTAGCTCTGCAGATGCTGCTGCTATGTTGGGGCTTGGCACTGCGGTGCAAACACTTCTTTTGAAGACCCAGTTGTTAGCTCAGCCACGACAACCTTGCAACATGACGGGCTCACGAAAAATTCTACGGGTCCAGCTTGAGCTTGCTTTGCAGAACCCATCAGCATGAAATAAAACCCCAACTAAGGTGCAACTGCCTGCACAAACAAATGGACCGCACGGACACTAAATATAAAATGAATGCTTGGCAGCTGGGTCCGACCACAGCTCTCCAAAGCACAGTGATTCAATGGTCAAGGTGAGCCTGTCCTCTCTCAGAACAGCCTCACAAGGGTGTTGCCCTTAAACACCAAATTTCTAACCTAGTGCTTTACGAATTGACATAACGCTCTGTTCATGAATAGCAGAAAGGCTTGCTTTGGTAACTACCAACAAGTTACAAAACTAAATGACAGCAAAGGCTCTTTCCCAATATAAAATAAGCTATTAGTCCTTAGTATTATCTCAGCTGCACGGAGATCTTTACCCAATGCAGGCAGGAAGCAGTTCTTGTCCAGCCTCAAAGTGTGGGTGGACTTGTTGGCTGGGTGGCAGGATGGTTTCTGGTCTGGACTGCGCACAACTTGCTGACAAATCTGCTTAGTTCTTCTTCTGTTTCTTCAAAGCATTTCCCTTGATGGTGGGCCAATTAAAGTCCAAACAAAACAGGGAGGAAAAGGTCGATCATCACAGCGTAACTGCTCATTGCCTGGCTCCTGTTCTTGATGGTCTAGGTGTAAAGACTGTGCATTTCTGCAGTTATAGGTCAATCACAGTTGATGGGCCTTGGGGCTATTTCGAGGTGTCACCAAACTTGTTTGGGGGTATTTGTGTATCAATGGGGGGCATTTGCAGTAGCTCCTGACTTTACACATACACTGAATGGCTCAGACATTTTTAACACCTTAGGGTGACATTGGATGCCTGTTGGGAGAAATGTGAGGATGTCACATGCAGAACATCCTTCCTGCATTCAGTGCTCCTTTTACAGGTTGATTTTGAGATGGATATTTAGTCTTTTGTTTGATTTAGCTGCTAGGTCAATGGAAATGCATGTGCAGTTTCCTTGCCTTCACTGGCTCAGCCTCTCTTTAAAGGGCTTTCTTAGGTACACGTGTGATGAGCGCATCAGGACTCTGCCAACAATTTTAACCACTTTTATTATTGTATGGCATGGGTCTGGTATCGGGTACCGCAAGCACCCCACTGTCTCAAAGCCTAATGGGTTGCCAGCCATTAGCGGCATTTGATTTTTTTGTGGCAGGCTTGTTGCCAACATCCCC